>NW_027514983.1:0-101789 GCF_048772815.1 Callospermophilus lateralis | reverse complement strand
GCCACTTGGCTGCCCAATTTTCACTCTTCTAGGTTCAAGCGTTCGTTTCCAGTAACACTTTGAATTTTTAGGTTTCACTCTGTTTTCTGTTATATAGATAGATGTGTTTGAAACTCTAAATCAAACACGGTTTGTGCTAGCTGCTTGAAACTTGACAAAATGAAGTAGTTCTAAGTTCTATCTCTATGGTTTGTTTCCTCTTGAAGTACCCCATGCAGAGACTGGCGAAAAACACTTTCGTTTGAAAGGGGTTGCCAAGCTTCCAAAAACTACTAGTTTGCTGAAATCTCAGCAAACATTTTTTCACCAAATCTTGATGATACTTGGTGGTAATCATCAGTTCACTAATCCCACTTGGCTGCCCAACTTTCACTCTTCTAGGTTCAAGCGTTCGTTTCCAGTAACAGTTTGAATTTTTAGGTTTCACTCTGTTTTCTGTTATATAGATAGATGTGTTTGAAACTCTAAATCAAACACGGTTTGTGCTAGCTAAGTGAAACTTGACAAAATGAAGTAGTTCTAAGTTCTAACTCTATGGTTTGTTTCCTCTTGAAGTACCCCATGCAGAGACTGGCGAAGAACACTTTCGTTTGAAAGGGGTTGCCAAGCTTCCAAAAAACTACTCGTTTGCTGAAATCTCAGCAAACATTTTTTCACCAAATCTTGATGATAGTTGGTGGTAATGATCAGTTCACTAAGCCCACTTGAGTGCCCAATTTTCACTCTTCTAGGTTCAAGCGTTCGTTTCCAGTAACACTTTGAATTTTTAGGTTTCACTCTGTTTTCTGCTATATAGATAGATGTGTTTGAAACTCTAAATCAAACACGGTTTGTGCTAGCTCCGTGAAACTTGACAAAATGAAGTAGTTCTAAGTTCTATCTCTATGGTTTGTTTCCTCTTGAAGTACCCCATGCAGAGACTGGCGAAAAACACTTTTGTTTGAAAGGGGTTGCCAAGCTTCCAAAAAACTACTAGTTTGCTGAAATCTCAGCAAACATTTTTTCACCAAATCTTGATGATACTTGGTGGTAATGATCAGTTCACTAATCCCACTTGCCTGCCCAACTTTCACTCTTCTAGGTTCAAGCGTTCGTTTCCAGTAACAGTTTGAATTTTTAGGTTTCACTCTGTTTTCTGTTATATACATAGATGTGTTTGAAACTCTAAATCAAACACGGTTTGTGCTAGCTCCGTGAAACTTGACAAAATGAAGTAGTTCTAAGTTCTATCTCTATGGTTTGTTTCCTCTTGAAGTACCCCATGCAGAGACTGGCGAAGAACACTTTCGTTTGAAAGGGGTTGCCAAGCTTCCAAAACACTACTAGTTTGCTGAAATCTCAGCAAACATTTTTTCACCAAATCTTGATGATACTTGGTGGTAATGATCAGTTCACTAATCCCACTTGGCTGCCCAACTTTCACTCTTCTAGGTTCAAGCGTTCGTTTCCAGTAACAGTTTGAATTTTTAGGTTTCACTCTGTTTTCTGTTATATAGATAGATGTGTTTGAAACTCTAAATCAAACATGGTTTGTGCTAGCTCCGTGAAACTTGACAAAATGAAGTAGTTCTAAGTTCTATCTCTATGGTTTGTTTCCTCTTGAAGTACAGCATGCAGAGACTGGCGAAGAACACTTTCGTTTGAAAGGGTTGCCAAGCTTCCAAAAAACTACTCGTTTGCTGAAATCTCAGCAAACATTTTTTCACCAAATCTTGATGATACTTGGTGGTAATGATCAGTTCACTAAGGCCACTTGGCTGCCCAATTTTCACTCTTCTAGGTTCAAGCGTTCGTTTCCAGTAACACTTTGAATTTTTAGGTTTTCACTCTGTTTTCTGTTATATAGATAGATGTGTTTGAAACTCTAAATCAAACACGGTTTGTGCTAGCTGCTTGAAACTTGACAAAATGAAGTAGTTCTAAGTTCTATCTCTATGGTTTGTTTCCTCTTGAAATACCCCATGCAGAGACTGGCGAAAAACACTTTCGTTTGAAAGGGGTTGCCAAGCTTCCAAAAAACTACTAGTTTGCTGAAATCTCAGCAAACATTTTTTCACCAAATCTTGATGATACTTGGTGGTAATGATCAGTTCACTAATCCCACTTGGCTGCCCAACTTTCACTCTTCTAGGTTCAAGCGTTCGTTTCCAGTAACAGTTTGAATTTTTAGGTTTCACTCTGTTTTCTGTTATATAGATAGATGTGTTTGAAACTCTAAATCAAACACGGTTTGTGCTAGCTCCGTGAAACTTGACAAAATGAAGTAGTTCTAAGTTCTAACTCTATGGTTTGTTTCCTCTTGAAGTACCCCATGCAGAGACTGGCGAAGAACACTTTCGTTTGAAAAGGGGTTGCCAAGCTTCCAAAAACTACTCGTTTGCTGAAATCTCAGCAACATTTTTTCACACAAATCTTGATGATACTTGGTGGTAATGATAAGTTCACTAAGCCCACTTGGCTGCCCAATTTTCACTCTTCTAGGTTCAAACGTTCGTTTCCAGTAACACTTTGAATTTTTAGGTTTCACTCTGTTTTCTGCTATATAGATAGATGTGTTTGAAACTCTAAATCAAACACGGTTTGTGCTAGCTCCGTGAAACTTGACAAAATGAAGTAGTTCTAAGTTCTATCTCTATGGTTTGTTCCTCTTGAAGTACCCCATGCAGAGACTGGCGAAAAACACTTTTGTTTGAAAGGGATTGCCAAGCTTCCAAAAAAATTCTAGTTTGCTGAAATCTCAGCAAACATTTTTTCACCAAATCTTGATGATACTTGGTGGTAATGATCAGTTCACTAATCCCACTTGCCTGCCCAACTTTCACTCTTCTAGTTCAAGCGTTCGTTTCCAGTAACAGTTTGATTTTAGGTTTCACTCTGTTTTCTGTTATATACATAGATGTGTTTGAAACTCTAAATCAAACACGGTTTGTGCTAGCTCCGTGAAACTTGACAAAATGAAGTAGTTCTAAGTTCTATCTCTATGGTTTGTTTCCTCTTGAAGTACCCCATGCAGAGACTGGCGAAGAACACTTTCGTTTGAAAGGGGTTGCCAAGCTTCCAAACAACTACTAGTTTGCTGAAATCTCAGCAAACATTTTTTCACCAAATCTTGATGATACTTGGTGGTAATCATCAGTTCACTAAGCCCACTTGAGTGCCCAATTTTCATTCTTCTAGGTTCAAGCGTTCGTTTCCAGTAACACTTTGAAATTTTAGGTTTCACTCTGTTTTCTGCTATATAGATAGATGTGTTTGAAACTCTAAATCAAACACGGTTTGTGCTAGCTCCGTGAAACTTGACAAAATGAAGTAGTTCTAAGTTGTATCTCTATGGTTTGTTTCCTCTTGAAGTACCCCATGCAGAGACTGGCGAAGAACACTTTCGTTTGAAAGGGGTTGCCAAGCTTCCAAAAAACTACTCGTTTGCTGAAATCTCAGCAAACATTTTTTCACCAAATCTTGATGATACTTGGTGGTAATGATCAGTTCACTAAGCCCACTTGGCTGCCCAATTTTCACTCTTCTAGGTTCAAGCGTTCGTTTCCAGTAACACTTTGAATTTTTAGGTTTCACTCTGTTTTCTGGTATATAGATAGATGTGTTTGAAACTCTAAATCAAACACGGTTTGTGCTAGCTCCGTGAAACATGACAAAATGAAGTAGTTCTAAGTTCTATCTCTATGGTTTGTTTCCTCTTGAAGTACCCCATGCAGAGACTGGCGAAAAAACACTTTCGTTTGAAAGGGGTTGCCAAGCTTCCAAAAAACTACTAGTTTGCTGAAATCTCAGCAAACATTTTTTCACCAAATCTTGATGATACTTGGTGGTAATGATCAGTTCACTAATCCCACTTGGCTGCCCAACTTTCACTCTTCTAGGTTCAAGCGTTCGTTTCCAGTAACAGTTTGAATTTTTAGGTTTCACTCTGTTTTCTGTTACATACATAGATGTGTTTGAAACTCTAAATCAAACATGGTTTGTGCTAGCTCCTTGAATCTTGACAAAATGAAGTAGTTCTAAGTTCTATCTCTATGGTTGGTTGCTCTTGAGTACCCCATGCAGACACTGGCGAAAAACACTTTCGTTTGAAAGGGGTTGCCAGCTTCCAAAAAACTACTAGTTTGCTGAAATCTCAGCAAATATTTTTTCACCAAATCTTGATGATACTTCGTGGTAATGATCAGTTCACTAATCCCACTTGGCTGCCCAACTTTCACTCTTCTAGGTTCAAGCGTTCGTTTCCAGTAACAGTTTGAATTTTTAGGTTTCACTCTGTTTTCTGCTATATAGATAGATGTCTTTGAAACTCTAAAATCAAACACGGTTTGTGCTAGCTCCGTGAAACTTGACAAAATGAAGTAGTTCTAAGTTGTATCTCTATGGTTTGTTTCCTCTTGAAGTACCCCATGCAGAGACTGGCGAAGAACTCTTTCGTTTGAAAGGGGTTGCCAAGCTTCCAAAAAACTACTCGTTTGCTGAAATCTCAGCAAACATTTTTTCACCAAATCTTGATGATACTTGGTGGTAATGATCAGTTCACTAAGCCCACTTGGCTGCCCAATTTTCACTCTTCTAGGTTCAAGCGTTCGTTTCCAGTAACACTTTGAAATTTTAGGTTTCACTCTGTTTTCTGCTATATAAATAGATGTGTTTGAAACTCTAAATCAAACACGGTTTGTGCTAGCTCCTTGAAACTTGACAAAATGAAGTAGTTCTAAGTTCTATCTCTATGGTTTGTTTCCTCTTGAAGTACCCCATGCAGAGACTGGCGAAAACACTTTCGTTTGAAAGGGGTTGCCAAGCTTCCAAAAAAACTACTAGTTTGCTGAAATCTCAGCAAACATTTTTTCACCAAATCTTTGATGATACTTGGTGGTAATGATCAGTTCACTAAGCCACTTGGCTGCCCAACTTTCACTCTTCTAGGTTCAAGCGTTCGTTTCCAGTAACAGTTTGAATTTTTAGGTTTCACTCTGTTTTCTGTTATATACATAGATGTGTTTGAAACTCTAAATCAACACGGTTTGTGCTAGCTCCGTGAAACTTGACAAAATGAAGTAGTTCTAAGTTGTATCTCTATGGTTTGTTTCCTCTTGAAGTACCCCATGCAGAGACTGGCGAAGAACACTTTCGTTTGAAGGGGTTGCCAAGCTTCCAAAAAACTACTCGTTTGCTGAAATCTCAGCAAACATTTTTTCACCAAATCTTGATGATACTTGGTGGTAATGATAAGTTCACTAAGCCCACTTGCTGCCCAATTTTCACTCTTCTAGGTTCAAACGTTCGTTTCCAGTAACACTTTGAATTTTTAGGTTTCACTCTGTTTTCTGCTATATAGATAGATGTGTTTGAAACTCTAAATCAAACACGGTTTGTGCTAGCTCCGTGAAACTTGACAAAATGAAGTAGTTCTAAGTTCTATCTCTATGGTTTGTTTCCTCTTGAAGTACCCCATGCAGAGACTGCGAAAAACACTTTCGTTTGAAAGGGTTGCCAAGCTTCCAAAAAACTACTAGTTTGCTGAAATCTCAGCAAACATTTTTTCACCAAATCTTGATGATACTTGGTGGTAATGATCAGTTCACTAATCCCACTTGGCTGCCCAACTTTCACTCTTCTAGGTTCAAGCGTTCGTTTCCAGTAACAGTTTGAATTTTTAGGTTTCACTCTGTTTTCTGTTATATACATAGATGTGTTTGAAACTCTAAATCAAACACGGTTTGTGCTAGCTCCTTGAAACTTGACAAAATGAAGTAGTTCTAAGTTCTATCTCTATGGTTTGTTTCCTCTTGAAGTACCCCATGCAGAGACTGGCGAAAAACACTTTCGTTTGAAAGGGGTTGCCAAGCTTCCAAAAAACTACTAGTTTGCTGAAATCTCAGCAAACATTTTTTCACCAAATCTTGATGATACTTGGTGGTAATGATCAGTTCACTAATCCCACTTGGCTGCCCAACTTTCACTCTTCTAGGTTCAAGCGTTCGTTTCCAGTAACAGTTTGAATTTTAGGTTTCACTCTGTTTTCTGTTATATAGATAGATGTGTTTGAAACTCTAAATCAAACACGGTTTGTGCTAGCTCCGTGAAACTTGACAAAATGAAGTAGTTCTAAGTTCTAACTCTATGGTTTGTTTCCTCTTGAAGTACCCCATGCAGAGACTGGCGAAGAACACTTTCGTTTGAAAGGGGTTGCCAAGCTTCCAAAAAACTACTCGTTTGCTGAAATCTCAGCAAACATTTTTTCACCAAATCTTGATGATAGTTGGTGGTAATGATCAGTTCACTAAGCCCACTTGGCTGCCCAATTTTCACTCTTCTAGGTTCAAGCGTTCGTTTCCAGTAACACTTTGAATTTTTAGGTTTTCACTCTGTTTTCTGCTATATAGATAGATGTGTTTGAAACTCTAAATCAAACACGGTTTGTGCTAGCTCCGTGAAACTTGACAAAATGAAGTAGTTCTAAGTTCTATCTCTATGGTTTGTTTCCTCTTGAAGTACCCCATGCAGAGACTGGCGAAAAACACTTTCGTTTGAAAGGGGTTGCCAAGCTTCCAAAAAACTACTAGTTTGCTGAAATCTCAGCAAACATTTTTTCACCAAATCTTGATGATACTTGGTGGTAATGATCAGTTCACTAATCCCACTTGGCTGCCCAACTTTCACTCTTCTAGGTTCAAGCGTTCGTTTCCAGTAACAGTTTGAATTTTTAGGTTTCACTCTGTTTTCTGTTACATACATAGTTGTGTTTGAAACTCTAAATCAAACATGGTTTGTGCTAGCTCCTTGAAACTTGACAAAATGAAGTAGTTCTAAGTTCTATCTCTATGGTTGGTTGCTCTTGAGTACCCCATGCAGACACTGGCGAAAAACACTTTCGTTTGAAAGGGGTTGCCCAGCTTCCAAAAAACTACTAGTTTGCTGAAATCTCAGCAAATATTTTTTCACCAAATCTTGATGATACTTGGTGGTAATGATCAGTTCACTAATCCCACTTGGCTGCCCAACTTTCACTCTTCTAGGTTCAAGCGTTCGTTTCCAGTAACAGTTTGAATTTTTAGGTTTCACTCTGTTTTCTGCTATATAGATAGATGTCTTTGAAACTCTAAATCAAACACGGTTTGTGCTAGCTCCGTGAAACTTGACAAAATGAAGTAGTTCTAAGTTGTATCTCTATGGTTTGTTTCCTCTTGAAGTACCCCATGCAGAGACTGGCGAAGAACTCTTTCGTTTGAAAGGGGTTGCCAAGCTTCCAAAAAACTACTCGTTTGCTGAAATCTCAGCAAACATTTTTTCACCAAATCTTGATGATACTTGGTGGTAATGATCAGTTCACTAAGCCCACTTGGCTGCCCAATTTTCACTCTTCTAGGTTCAAGCGTTCGTTTCCAGTAACACTTTGAAATTTTAGGTTTCACTCTGTTTTCTGCTATATAAATAGATGTGTTTGAAACTCTAAATCAAACACGGTTTGTGCTAGCTCCTTGAAACTTGACAAAATGAAGTAGTTCTAAGTTCTATCTCTATGGTTTGTTTCCTCTTGAAGTACCCCATGCAGAGACTGGCGAAAAACACTTTCGTTTGAAAGGGGTTGCCAAGCTTCCAAAAAACTACTAGTTTGCTGAAATCTCAGCAAACATTTTTTCACCAAATCTTGATGATACTTGGTGGTAATGATCAGTTCACTAAGCCCACTTGGCTGCCCAACTTTCACTCTTCTAGGTTCAAGCGTTCGTTTCCAGTAACAGTTTGAATTTTTAGGTTTCACTCTGTTTTCTGTTATATACATAGATGTGTTTGAAACTCTAAATCAAACACGGTTTGTGCTAGCTCCGTGAAACTTGACAAAATGAAGTAGTTCTAAGTTGTATCTCTATGGTTTGTTTCCTCTTGAAGTACCCCATGCAGAGACTGGCGAAGAACACTTTCGTTTGAAAGGGGTTGCCAAGCTTCCAAAAAACTACTCGTTTGCTGAAATCTCAGCAAACATTTTTTCACCAAATCTTGATGATACTTGGTGGTAATGATAAGTTCACTAAGCCCACTTGGCTGCCCAATTTTCACTCTTCTAGGTTCAAACGTTCGTTTCCAGTAACACTTTGAATTTTTAGGTTTCACTCTGTTTTCTGCTATATAGATAGATGTGTTTGAAACTCTAAATCAAACACGGTTTGTGCTAGCTCCGTGAAACTTGACAAAATGAAGTAGTTCTAAGTTCTATCTCTATGGTTTGTTTCCTCTTGAAGTACCCCATGCAGAGACTGGCGAAAAACACTTTCGTTTGAAAGGGGTTGCCAAGCTTCCAAAAAACTACTAGTTTGCTGAAATCTCAGCAAACATTTTTTCACCAAATCTTGATGATACTTGGTGGTAATGATCAGTTCACTAATCCCACTTGGCTGCCCAACTTTCACTCTTCTAGGTTCAAGCGTTCGTTTCCAGTAACAGTTTGAATTTTTAGGTTTCACTCTGTTTTCTGTTATATACATAGATGTGTTTGAAACTCTAAATCAAACACGGTTTGTGCTAGCTCCGTGAAACTTGACAAAATGAAGTAGTTCTAAGTTGTATCTCTATGGTTTGTTTCCTCTTGAAGTACCCCATGCAGAGACTGGCGAAGAACACTTTCGTTTGAAAGGGGTTGCCAAGCTTCCAAAAAACTACTCGTTTGCTGAAATCTCAGCAAACATTTTTTCACCAAATCTTGATGATACTTGGTGGTAATGATAAGTTCACTAAGCCCACTTGGCTGCCCAATTTTCACTCTTCTAGGTTCAAACGTTCATTTCCAGTAACACTTTGAATTTTTAGGTTTCACTCTGTTTTCTGCTATATAGATAGATGTGTTTGAAACTCTAAATCAAACACGGTTTGTGCTAGCTCCGTGAAACTTGACAAAATGAAGTAGTTCTAAGTTCTATCTCTATGGTTTGTTTCCTCTTGAAGTACCCCATGCAGAGACTGGCGAAAAACACTTTCGTTTGAAAGGGGTTGCCAAGCTTCCAAAAAACTACTAGTTTGCTGAAATCTCAGCAAACATTTTTTCACCAAATCTTGATGATACTTGGTGGTAATGATCAGTTCACTAATCCCACTTGGCTGCCCAACTTTCACTCTTCTAGGTTCAAGCGTTCGTTTCCAGTAACAGTTTGAATTTTTAGGTTTCACTCTGTTTTCTGTTATATACATAGATGTGTTTGAAACTCTAAATCAAACACGGTTTGTGCTAGCTCCTTGAAACTTGACAAAATGAAGTAGTTCTAAGTTCTATCTCTATGGTTTGTTTCCTCTTGAAGTACCCCATGCAGAGACTGGCGAAAAACACTTTCGTTTGAAAGGGGTTGCCAAGCTTCCAAAAAACTACTAGTTTGCTGAAATCTCAGCAAACATTTTTTCACCAAATCTTGATGATACTTGGTGGTAATGATCAGTTCACTAATCCCACTTGGCTGCCCAACTTTCACTCTTCTAGGTTCAAGCGTTCGTTTCCAGTAACAGTTTGAATTTTTAGGTTTCACTCTGTTTTCTGTTATATAGATAGATGTGTTTGAAACTCTAAATCAAACACGGTTTGTGCTAGCTCCGTGAAACTTGACAAAATGAAGTAGTTCTAAGTTCTAACTCTATGGTTTGTTTCCTCTTGAAGTACCCCATGCAGAGACTGGCGAAGAACACTTTCGTTTGAAAGGGGTTGCCAAGCTTCCAAAAAACTACTCGTTTGCTGAAATCTCAGCAAACATTTTTTCACCAAATCTTGATGATAGTTGGTGGTAATGATCAGTTCACTAAGCCCACTTGGCTGCCCAATTTTCACTCTTCTAGGTTCAAGCGTTCGTTTCCAGTAACACTTTGAATTTTTAGGTTTCACTCTGTTTTCTGCTATATAGATAGATGTGTTTGAAACTCTAAATCAAACACGGTTTGTGCTAGCTCCGTGAAACTTGACAAAATGAAGTAGTTCTAAGTTCTATCTCTATGGTTTGTTTCCTCTTGAAGTACCCCATGCAGAGACTGGCGAAAAACACTTTCGTTTGAAAGGGGTTGCCAAGCTTCCAAAAAACTACTAGTTTGCTGAAATCTCAGCAAACATTTTTTCACCAAATCTTGATGATACTTGGTGGTAATGATCAGTTCACTAATCCCACTTGGCTGCCCAACTTTCACTCTTCTAGGTTCAAGCGTTCGTTTCCAGTAACAGTTTGAATTTTTAGGTTTCACTCTGTTTTCTGTTACATACATAGTTGTGTTTGAAACTCTAAATCAAACATGGTTTGTGCTAGCTCCTTGAAACTTGACAAAATGAAGTAGTTCTAAGTTCTATCTCTATGGTTTGTTTCCTCTTGAAGTACCCCATGCAGAGACTGGCGAAAAACACTTTCGTTTGAAAGGGGTTGCCAAGCTTCCAAAAAACTACTAGTTTGCTGAAATCTCAGCAAACATTTTTTCACCAAATCTTGATGATACTTGGTGGTAATGATCAGTTCACTAATCCCACTTGGCTGCCCAACTTTCACTCTTCTAGGTTCAAGCGTTCGTTTCCAGTAACAGTTTGAATTTTTAGGTTTCACTCTGTTTTCTGTTACATACATAGATGTGTTTGAAACTCTAAATCAAACATGGTTTGTGCTAGCTCCTTGAAACTTGACAAAATGAAGTAGTTCTAAGTTCTATCTCTATGGTTGGTTGCTCTTGAGTACCCCATGCAGACACTGGCGAAAAACACTTTCGTTTGAAAGGGGTTGCCCAGCTTCCAAAAAACTACTAGTTTGCTGAAATCTCAGCAAACATTTTTTCACCAAATCTTGATGATACTTCGTGGTAATGATCAGTTCACTAATCCCACTTGGCTGCCCAACTTTCACTCTTCTAGGTTCAAGCGTTCGTTTCCAGTAACAGTTTGAATTTTTAGGTTTCACTCTGTTTTCTGCTATATAGATAGATGTCTTTGAAACTCTAAATCAAACACGGTTTGTGCTAGCTCCGTGAAACTTGACAAAATGAAGTAGTTCTAAGTTGTATCTCTATGGTTTGTTTCCTCTTGAAGTACCCCATGCAGAGACTGGCGAAGAACTCTTTCGTTTGAAAGGGGTTGCCAAGCTTCCAAAAAACTACTCGTTTGCTGAAATCTCAGCAAACATTTTTTCACCAAATCTTGATGATACTTGGTGGTAATGATCAGTTCACTAAGCCCACTTGGCTGCCCAATTTTCACTCTTCTAGGTTCAAGCGTTCGTTTCCAGTAACACTTTGAAATTTTAGGTTTCACTCTGTTTTCTGCTATATAAATAGATGTGTTTGAAACTCTAAATCAAACACGGTTTGTGCTAGCTCCTTGAAATTTGACAAAATGAAGTAGTTCTAAGTTCTATCTCTATGGTTTGTTTCCTCTTGAAGTACCCCATGCAGAGACTGGCGAAAAACACTTTCGTTTGAAAGGGGTTGCCAAGCTTCCAAAAAACTACTAGTTTGCTGAAATCTCAGCAAACATTTTTTCACCAAATCTTGATGATACTTGGTGGTAATGATCAGTTCACTAAGCCCACTTGGCTGCCCAACTTTCACTCTTCTAGGTTCAAGCGTTCGTTTCCAGTAACAGTTTGAATTTTTAGGTTTCACTCTGTTTTCTGTTATATACATAGATGTGTTTGAAACTCTAAATCAAACACGGTTTGTGCTAGCTCCGTGAAACTTGACAAAATGAAGTAGTTCTAAGTTGTATCTCTATGGTTTGTTTCCTCTTGAAGTACCCCATGCAGAGACTGGCGAAGAACACTTTCGTTTGAAAGGGGTTGCCAAGCTTCCAAAAAACTACTCGTTTGCTGAAATCTCAGCAAACATTTTTTCACCAAATCTTGATGATACTTGGTGGTAATGATAAGTTCACTAAGCCCACTTGGCTGCCCAATTTTCACTCTTCTAGGTTCAAACGTTCGTTTCCAGTAACACTTTGAATTTTTAGGTTTCACTCTGTTTTCTGCTATATAGATAGATGTGTTTGAAACTCTAAATCAAACACGGTTTGTGCTAGCTCCGTGAAACTTGACAAAATGAAGTAGTTCTAAGTTCTATCTCTATGGTTTGTTTCCTCTTGAAGTACCAAATGCAGAGACTGGCGAAAAACACTTTCGTTTGAAAGGGGTTGCCAAGCTTCCAAAAAACTACTAGTTTGCTGAAATCTCAGCAAACATTTTTTCACCAAATCTTGATGATACTTGGTGGTAATGATCAGTTCACTAATCCCACTTGGCTGCCCAACTTTCACTCTTCTAGGTTCAAGCGTTCGTTTCCAGTAACACTTTGAATTTTTAGGTTTCACTCTGTTTTCTGTTATATACATAGATGTGTTTGAAACTCTAAATCAAACACGGTTTGTGCTAGCTCCTTGAAACTTGACAAAATGAAGTAGTTCTAAGTTCTATCTCTATGGTTTGTTTCCTCTTGAAGTACCCCATGCAGACACTGGCGAAAAACACTTTCGTTTGAAAGGGGTTGCCAAGCTTCCAAAAAACTACTAGTTTGCTGAAATCTCAGCAAACATTTTTTCACCAAATCTTGATGATACTTGGTGGTAATGATCAGTTCACTAATCCCACTTGGCTGCCCAACTTTCACTCTTCTAGGTTCAAGCGTTCGTTTCCAGTAACAGTTTGAATTTTTAGGTTTCACTCTGTTTTCTGCTATATAGATAGATGTGTTTGAAACTCTAAATCAAACACGGTTTGTGCTAGCTCCGTGAAACTTGACAAAATGAAGTAGTTCTAAGTTGTATCTCTATGGTTTGTTTCCTCTTGAAGTACCCCATGCAGAGACTGGCGAAGAACACTTTCGTTTGAAAGGGGTTGCCAAGCTTCCAAAAAACTACTCGTTTGCTGAAATCTCAGCAAACATTTTTTCACCAAATCTTGATGATACTTGGTGGTAATGATCAGTTCACTAAGCCCACTTGGCTGCCCAATTTTCACTCTTCTAGGTTCAAGCGTTCGTTTCCAGTAACACTTTGAAATTTTAGGTTTCACTCTGTTTTCTGCTATATAAATAGATGTGTTTGAAACTCTAAATCAAACACGGTTTGTGCTAGCTCCTTGAAACTTGACAAAATGAAGTAGTTCTAAGTTCTATCTCTATGGTTGGTTGCTCTTGAGTACCCCATGCAGACACTGGCGAAAAACACTTTCGTTTGAAAGGGGTTGCCCAGCTTCCAAAAAACTACTAGTTTGCTGAAATCTCAGCAAATATTTTTTCACCAAATCTTGATGATACTTCGGGGTAATGATCAGTTCACTAATCCCACTTGGCTGCCCAACTTTCACTCTTCTAGGTTCAAGCGTTCGTTTCCAGTAACAGTTTGAATTTTTAGGTTTCACTCTGTTTTCTGCTATATAGATAGATGTCTTTGAAACTCTAAATCAAACACGGTTTGTGCTAGCTCCGTGAAACTTGACAAAATGAAGTAGTTCTAAGTTGTATCTCTATGGTTTGTTTCCTCTTGAAGTACCCCATGCAGAGACTGGCGAAGAACTCTTTCGTTTGAAAGGGGTTGCCAAGCTTCCAAAAAACTACTCGTTTGCTGAAATCTCAGCAAACATTTTTTCACCAAATCTTGATGATACTTGGTGGTAATGATCAGTTCACTAAGCCCACTTGGCTGCCCAATTTTCACTCTTCTAGGTTCAAGCGTTCGTTTCCAGTAACACTTTGAAATTTTAGGTTTCACTCTGTTTTCTGCTATATAAATAGATGTGTTTGAAACTCTAAATCAAACACGGTTTGTGCTAGCTCCTTGAAACTTGACAAAATGAAGTAGTTCTAAGTTCTATCTCTATGGTTTGTTTCCTCTTGAAGTACCCCATGCAGAGACTGGCGAAAAACACTTTCGTTTGAAAGGGGTTGCCAAGCTTCCAAAAAACTACTAGTTTGCTGAAATCTCAGCAAACATTTTTTCACCAAATCTTGATGATACTTGGTGGTAATGATCAGTTCACTAAGCCCACTTGGCTGCCCAACTTTCACTCTTCTAGGTTCAAGCGTTCGTTTCCAGTAACAGTTTGAATTTTTAGGTTTCACTCTGTTTTCTGTTATATACATAGATGTGTTTGAAACTCTAAATCAAACACGGATTGTGCTAGCTCCGTGAAACTTGACAAAATGAAGTAGTTCTAAGTTGTATCTCTATGGTTTGTTTCCTCTTGAAGTACCCCATGCAGAGACTGGCGAAGAACACTTTCGTTTGAAAGGGGTTGCCAAGCTTCCAAAAAACTACTCGTTTGCTGAAATCTCAGCAAACATTTTTTCAACAAATCTTGATGATACTTGGTGGTAATGATAAGTTCACTAAGCCCACTTGGCTGCCCAATTTTCACTCTTCTAGGTTCAAACGTTCGTTTCCAGTAACACTTTGAATTTTTAGGTTTCACTCTGTTTTCTGCTATATAGATAGATGTGTTTGAAACTCTAAATCAAACACGGTTTGTGCTAGCTCCTTGAAACTTGACAAAATGAAGTAGTTCTAAGTTCTATCTCTATGGTTTGTTTCCTCTTGAAGTACCCCATGCAGACACTGGCGAAAAACACTTTCGTTTGAAAGGGGTTGCCCAGCTTCCAAAAAACTACTAGTTTGCTGAAATCTCAGCAAATATTTTTTCACCAAATCTTGATGATACTTCGTGGTAATGATCAGTTCACTAATCCCACTTGGCTGCCCAACTTTCACTCTTCTAGTTTCAAGCGTTCGTTTCCAGTAACAGTTTGAATTTTTAATTTTCACTCTGTTTTCTGCTATATAGATAGATGTCTTTGAAATTCTAAATCAAACACGGTTTGTGCTAGCTCCGTGAAACTTGACAAAATGAAGTAGTTCTAAGTTGTATCTCTATGGTTTGTTTCCTCTTGAAGTACCCCATGCAGAGACTGGCGAAGAACTCTTTCGTTTGAAAGGGGTTGCCAAGCTTCCAAAAAACTACTCGTTTGCTGAAATCTCAGCAAACATTTTTTCACCAAATCTTGATGATACTTGGTGGTAATGATCAGTTCACTAAGCCCACTTGGCTGCCCAATTTTCACTCTTCTAGGTTCAAGCGTTCGTTTCCAGTAACACTTTGAAATTTTAGGTTTCACTCTGTTTTCTGCTATATAAATAGATGTGTTTGAAACTCTAAATCAAACACGGTTTGTGCTAGCTCCTTGAAACTTGACAAAATGAAGTAGTTCTAAGTTCTATCTCTATGGTTTGTTTCCTCTTGAAGTACCCCATGCAGAGACTGGCGAAAAACACTTTCGTTTGAAAGGGGTTGCCAAGCTTCCAAAAATCTACTAGTTTGCTGAAATCTCAGCAAACATTTTTTCACCAAATCTTGATGATACTTGGTGGTAATGATCAGTTCACTAAGCCCACTTGGCTGCCCAACTTTCACTCTTCTAGGTTCAAGCGTTCGTTTCCAGTAACAGTTTGAATTTTTAGGTTTCACTCTGTTTTCTGTTATATACATAGATGTGTTTGAAACTCTAAATCAAACACGGTTTGTGCTAGCTCCGTGAAACTTGACAAAATGAAGTAGTTCTAAGTTGTATCTCTATGGTTTGTTTCCTCTTGAAGTACCCCATGCAGAGACTGGCGAAGAACACTTTCGTTTGAAAGGGGTTGCCAAGCTTCCAAAAAACTACTCGTTTGCTGAAATCTCAGCAAACATTTTTTCAACAAATCTTGATGATACTTGGTGGTAATGATCAGTTCACTAAGCCCACTTGGCTGCCCAATTTTCACTCTTCTAGGTTCAAGCGTTCGTTTCCAGTAACACTTTGAATTTTTAGGTTTCACTCTGTTTTCTGCTATATAGATAGATGTGTTTGAAACTCTAAATCAAACACGGTTTGTGCTAGCTCCGTGAAACTTGACAAAATGAAGTAGTTCTAAGTTCTATCTCTATGGTTTGTTTCCTCTTGAAGTACCCCATGCAGAGACTGGCGAAAAACACTTTCGTTTGAAAGGGGTTGCCAAGCTTCCAAAAAACTACTAGTTTGCTGAAATCTCAGCAAACATTTTTTCACCAAATCTTGATGATACTTGGTGGTAATGATCAGTTCACTAATCCCACTTGGCTGCCCAACTTTCACTCTTCTAGGTTCAAGCGTTCGTTTCCAGTAACAGTTTGAATTTTTAGGTTTCACTCTGTTTTCTGTTATATACATAGATGTGTTTGAAACTCTAAATCAAACACGGTTTGTGCTAGCTCCGTGAAACTTGACAAAATGATGTAGTTCTAAGTTCTATCTCTATGGTTTGTTTCCTCTTGAAGTACCCCATGCAGAGACTGGCGAAGAACACTTTCGTTTGAAAGGGGTTGCCAAGCTTCCAAAAAACTACTAGTTTGCTGAAATCTCAGCAAACATTTTTTCACCAAATCTTGATGATACTTGGTGGTAATGATCAGTTCACTAAGCCCACTTGAGTGCCCAATTTTCACTCTTCTAGGTTCAAACGTTCGTTTCCAGTAACACTTTGAATTTTTAGGTTTCACTCTGTTTTCTGCTATATAGATAGATGTGTTTGAAAATCTAAATCAAACACGGTTTGTGCTAGCTCCGTGAAACTTGACAAAATGAAGTAGTTCTAAGTTCTATCTCTATGGTTTGTTTCCTCTTGAAGTACCCCATGCAGAGACTGGCGAAAAACACTTTCGTTTGAAAGGGGTTGCCAAGCTTCCAAAAAACTACTAGTTTGCTGAAATCTCAGCAAACATTTTTTCACCAAATCTTGATGATACTTGGTGGTAATGATCAGTTCACTAATCCCACTTGGCTGCCCAACTTTCACTCTTCTAGGTTCAAGCGTTCGTTTCCAGTAACAGTTTGAATTTTTAGGTTTCACTCTGTTTTCTGTTATATACATAGATGTGTTTGAAACTCTAAATCAAACACGGTTTGTGCTAGCTCCTTGAAACTTGACAAAATGAAGTAGTTCTAAGTTCTATCTCTATGGTTTGTTTCCTCTTGAAGTACCCCATGCAGACACTGGCGAAAAACACTTTCGTTTGAAAGGGGTTGCCCAGCTTCCAAAAAACTACTAGTTTGCTGAAATCTCAGCAAATATTTTTTCACCAAATCTTGATGATACTTCGTGGTAATGATCAGTTCACTAATCCCACTTGGCTGCCCAAGTTTCACTCTTCTAGTTTCAAGCGTTCGTTTCCAGTAACAGTTTGAATTTTTAATTTTCACTCTGTTTTCTGCTATATAGATAGATGTCTTTGAAATTCTAAATCAAACACGGTTTGTGCTAGCTCCGTGAAACTTGACAAAATGAAGTAGTTCTAAGTTGTATCTCTATGGTTTGTTTCCTCTTGAAGTACCCCATGCAGAGACTGGCGAAGAACTCTTTCGTTTGAAAGGGGTTGCCAAGCTTCCAAAAAACTACTCGTTTGCTGAAATCTCAGCAAACATTTTTTCACCAAATCTTGATGATACTTGGTGGTAATGATCAGTTCACTAAGCCCACTTGGCTGCCCAATTTTCACTCTTCTAGGTTCAAGCGTTCGTTTCCAGTAACACTTTGAAATTTTAGGTTTCACTCTGTTTTCTGCTATATAAATAGATGTGTTTGAAACTCTAAATCAAACACGGTTTGTGCTAGCTCCTTGAAACTTGACAAAATGAAGTAGTTCTAAGTTCTATCTCTATGGTTGGTTGCTCTTGAGTACCCCATGCAGACACTGGCGAAAAACACTTTCGTTTGAAAGGGGTTGCCCAGCTTCCAAAAAACTACTAGTTTGCTGAAATCTCAGCAAACATTTTTTCACCAAATCTTGATGATACTTCGTGGTAATGATCAGTTCACTAATCCCACTTGGCTGCCCAACTTTCACTCTTCTAGGTTCAAGCGTTCGTTTCCAGTAACAGTTTGAATTTTTAGGTTTCACTCTGTTTTCTGCTATATAGATAGATGTCTTTGAAACTCTAAATCAAACACGGTTTGTGCTAGCTCCGTGAAACTTGACAAAATGAAGTAGTTCTAAGTTGTATCTCTATGGTTTGTTTCCTCTTGAAGTACCCCATGCAGAGACTGGCGAAGAACTCTTTCGTTTGAAAGGGGTTGCCAAGCTTCCAAAAACTACTCGTTTGCTGAAATCTCAGCAAACATTTTTTCACCAAATCTTGATGATACTTGGTGGTAATGATCAGTTCACTAAGCCCACTTGGCTGCCCAATTTTCACTCTTCTAGGTTCAAGCGTTCGTTTCCAGTAACACTTTGAAATTTTAGGTTTCACTCTGTTTTCTGCTATATAAATAGATGTGTTTGAAACTCTAAATCAAACACGGTTTGTGCTAGCTCCTTGAAACTTGACAAAATGAAGTAGTTCTAAGTTCTATCTCTATGGTTTGTTTCCTCTTGAAGTACCCCATGCAGAGACTGGCGAAAAACACTTTCGTTTGAAAGGGGTTGCCAAGCTTCCAAAAAACTACTAGTTTGCTGAAATCTCAGCAAACATTTTTTCACCAAATCTTGATGATACTTGGTGGTAATGATCAGTTCACTAAGCCCACTTGGCTGCCCAACTTTCACTCTTCTAGGTTCAAGCGTTCGTTTCCAGTAACAGTTTGAATTTTTAGGTTTCACTCTGTTTTCTGTTATATACATAGATGTGTTTGAAACTCTAAATCAAACACGGTTTGTGCTAGCTCCGTGAAACTTGACAAAATGAAGTAGTTCTAAGTTGTATCTCTATGGTTTGTTTCCTCTTGAAGTACCCCATGCAGAGACTGGCGAAGAACACTTTCGTTTGAAAGGGGTTGCCAAGCTTCCAAAAAACTACTCGTTTGCTGAAATCTCAGCAAACATTTTTTCAACAAATCTTGATGATACTTGGTGGTAATGATAAGTTCACTAAGCCCACTTGGCTGCCCAATTTTCACTCTTCTAGGTTCAAACGTTCGTTTCCAGTAACACTTTGAATTTTTAGGTTTCACTCTGTTTTCTGCTATATAGATAGATGTGTTTGAAACTCTAAATCAAACACGGTTTGTGCTAGCTCCGTGAAACTTGACAAAATGAAGTAGTTCTAAGTTCTATCTCTATGGTTTGTTTCCTCTTGAAGTACCCCATGCAGAGACTGGCGAAAAACACTTTCGTTTGAAAGGGGTTGCCAAGCTTCCAAAAAACTACTAGTTTGCTGAAATCTCAGCAAACATTTTTTCACCAAATCTTGATGATACTTGGTGGTAATGATCAGTTCACTAATCCCACTTGGCTGCCCAACTTTCACTCTTCTAGGTTCAAGCGTTCGTTTCCAGTAACAGTTTGAATTTTTAGGTTTCACTCTGTTTTCTGTTATATACATAGATGTGTTTGAAACTCTAAATCAAACACGGTTTGTGCTAGCTCCTTGAAACTTGACAAAATGAAGTAGTTCTAAGTTCTATCTCTATGGTTTGTTTCCTCTTGAAGTACCCCATGCAGACACTGGCGAAAAACACTTTCGTTTGAAAGGGGTTGCCAAGCTTCCAAAAAACTACTAGTTTGCTGAAATCTCAGCAAACATTTTTTCACCAAATCTTGATGATACTTGGTGGTAATGATCAGTTCACTAATCCCACTTGGCTGCCCAACTTTCACTCTTCTAGGTTCAAGCGTTCGTTTCCAGTAACAGTTTGAATTTTTAGGTTTCACTCTGTTTTCTGCTATATAGATAGATGTGTTTGAAACTCTAAATCAAACACGGTTTGTGCTAGCTCCGTGAAACTTGACAAAATGAAGTAGTTCTAAGTTGTATCTCTATGGTTTGTTTCCTCTTGAAGTACCCCATGCAGAGACTGGCGAAGAACACTTTCGTTTGAAAGGGGTTGCCAAGCTTCCAAAAAACTACTCGTTTGCTGAAATCTCAGCAAACATTTTTTCACCAAATCTTGATGATACTTGGTGGTAATGATCAGTTCACTAAGCCCACTTGGCTGCCCAATTTTCACTCTTCTAGGTTCAAGCGTTCGTTTCCAGTAACACTTTGAAATTTTAGGTTTCACTCTGTTTTCTGCTATATAGATAGATGTGTTTGAAACTCTAAATCAAACACGGTTTGTGCTAGCTCCTTGAAACTTGACAAAATGAAGTAGTTCTAAGTTCTATCTCTATGGTTTGTTTCCTCTTGAAGTACCCCATGCAGAGACTGGCGAAAAACACTTTCGTTTGAAAGGGGTTGCCAAGCTTCCAAAAAACTACTAGTTTGCTGAAATCTCAGCAAACATTTTTTCACCAAATCTTGATGGTACTTGGTGGTAATGATTAGTTCACTAATCCCACTTGGCTGCCCAACTTTCACTCTTCTAGGTTCAAGCGTTCGTTTCCAGTAACAGTTTGAATTTTTAGGTTTCACTCTGTTTTCTGTTATATACATAGATGTGTTTGAAACTCTAAATCAAACACGGTTTGTGCTAGCTCCGTGAAACTTGACAAAATGAAGTAGTTCTAAGTTCTATCTCTATGGTTTGTTTCCTCTTGAAGTACCCCATGCAGAGACTGGCCAAGAACACTTTCGTTTGAAAGGGGTTGCCAAGCTTCCAAAAAACTACTCGTTTGCTGAAATCTCAGCAAACATTTTTTCAACAAATCTTGATGATACTTGGTGGTAATGATCAGTTCACTAAGCCCACTTGGCTGCCCAATTTTCACTCTTCTAGGTTCAAGCGTTCGTTTCCAGTAACACTTTGAATTTTTAGGTTTCACTCTGTTTTCTGCTATATAGATAGATGTGTTTGAAACTCTAAATCAAACACGGTTTGTGCTAGCTCCGTGAAACTTGACAAAATGAAGTAGTTCTAAGTTCTATCTCTATGGTTTGTTTCCTCTTGAAGTACCCCATGCAGAGACTGGCGAAAAACACTTTCGTTTGAAAGGGGTTGCCAAGCTTCCAAAAAACTACTAGTTTGCTGAAATCTCAGCAAACATTTTTTCACCAAATCTTGATGATACTTGGTGGTAATGATCAGTTCACTAATCCCACTTGGCTGCCCAACTTTCACTCTTCTAGGTTCAAGCGTTCGTTTCCAGTAACAGTTTGAATTTTTAGGTTTCACTCTGTTTTCTGTTATATACATAGATGTGTTTGAAACTCTAAATCAAACACGGTTTGTGCTAGCTCCGTGAAACTTGACAAAATGATGTAGTTCTAAGTTCTATCTCTATGGTTTGTTTCCTCTTGAAGTACCCCATGCAGAGACTGGCGAAGAACACTTTCGTTTGAAAGGGGTTGCCAAGCTTCCAAAAAACTACTAGTTTGCTGAAATCTCAGCAAACATTTTTTCACCAAATCTTGATGATACTTGGTGGTAATGATCAGTTCACTAAGCCCACTTGGCTGCCCAATTTTCACTCTTCTAGGTTCAAGCGTTCGTTTCCAGTAACACTTTGAATTTTTAGGTTTCACTCTGTTTTCTGCTATATAGATAGATGTGTTTGAAAATCTAAATCAAACACGGTTTGTGCTAGCTCCGTGAAACTTGACAAAATGAAGTAGTTCTAAGTTCTATCTCTATGGTTTGTTTCCTCTTGAAGTACCCCATGCAGAGACTGGCGAAAAACACTTTCGTTTGAAAGGGGTTGCCAAGCTTCCAAAAAACTACTAGTTTGCTGAAATCTCAGCAAACATTTTTTCAACAAATCTTGATGATACTTGGTGGTAATGATCAGTTCACTAATCCCACTTGGCTGCCCAACTTTCACTCTTCTAGGTTCAAGCGTTCGTTTCCAGTAACAGTTTGAATTTTTAGGTTTCACTCTGTTTTCTGTTATATACATAGATGTGTTTGAAACTCTAAATCAAACACGGTTTGTGCTAGCTCCTTGAAACTTGACAAAATGAAGTAGTTCTAAGTTCTATCTTTATGGTTTGTTTCCTCTGGAAGTACCCCATGCAGACACTGGCGAAAAACACTTTCGTTTGAAAGGGGTTGCCAAGCTTCCAAAAAACTACTAGTTTGCTGAAATCTCAGCAAACATTTTTTCACCAAATCTTGATGATACTTGGTGGTAATGATCAGTTCACTAATCCCACTTGGCTGCCCAACTTTCACTCTTCTAGGTTCAAGCGTTCATTTCCAGTAACAGTTTGAATTTTTAGGTTTCACTCTGTTTTCTGCTATATAGATAGATGTGTTTGAAACTCTAAATCAAACACGGTTTGTGCTAGCTCCGTGAAACTTGACAAAATGAAGTAGTTCTAAGTTGTATCTCTATGGTTTGTTTCCTCTTGAAGTACCCCATGCAGAGACTGGCGAAGAACACTTTCGTTTGAAAGGGGTTGCCAAGCTTCCAAAAAACTACTCGTTTGCTGAAATCTCAGCAAACATTTTTTCACCAAATCTTGATGATACTTGGTGGTAATGATCAGTTCACTAAGCCCACTTGGCTGCCCAATTTTCACTCTTCTAGGTTCAAGCGTTCGTTTCCAGTAACACTTTGAAATTTTAGGTTTCACTCTGTTTTCTGCTATATAGATAGATGTGTTTGAAACTCTAAATCAAACACGGTTTGTGCTAGCTCCTTGAAACTTGACAAAATGAAGTAGTTCTAAGTTCTATCTCTATGGTTTGTTTCCTCTTGAAGTACCCCATGCAGAGACTGGCGAAAAACACTTTCGTTTGAAAGGGGTTGCCAAGCTTCCAAAAAACTACTAGTTTGCTGAAATCTCAGCAAACATTTTTTCACCAAATCTTGATGGTGCTTGGTGGTAATGATTAGTTCACTAATCCCACTTGGCTGCCCAACTTTCACTCTTCTAGGTTCAAGCGTTCGTTTCCAGTAACAGTTTGAATTTTTAGGTTTCACTCTGTTTTCTGTTATATACATAGATGTGTTTGAAACTCTAAATCAAACACGGTTTGTGCTAGCTCCGTGAAACTTGACAAAATGAAGTAGTTCTAAGTTCTATCTCTATGGTTTGTTTCCTCTTGAAGTACCCCATGCAGAGACTGGCCAAGAACACTTTCGTTTGAAAGGGGTTGCCAAGCTTCCAAAAAACTACTCGTTTGCTGAAATCTCAGCAAACATTTTTTCAACAAATCTTGATGATACTTGGTGGTAATGATCAGTTCACTAAGCACACTTGGCTGCCCAATTTTCACTCTTCAAGGTTCAAGCGTTCGTTTCCAGTAACACTTTGTATTTTTAGGTTTCACTCTGTTTTCTGCTATATAGATAGATGTGTTTGAAACTCTAAATCAAACACGGTTTGTGCTAGCTCCGTGAAACTTGACAAAATGAAGTAGTTCTAAGTTCTATCTCTATGGTTTGTTTCCTCTTGAAGTACCCCATGCAGAGACTGGCGAAAAACACTTTCGTTTGAAAGGGGTTGCCAAGATTCCAAAAAACTACTAGTTTGCTGAAATCTCAGCAAACATTTTTTCACCAAATCTTGATGATACTTGGTGGTAATGATCAGTTCACTAATCCCACTTGGCTGCCCAACTTTCACTCTTCTAGGTTCAAGCGTTCGTTTCCAGTAACAGTTTGAATTTTTAGGTTTCACTCTGTTTTCTGTTATATACATAGATGTGTTTGAAACTCTAAATCAAACACGGTTTGTGCTAGCTCCGTGAAACTTGACAAAATGATGTAGTTCTAAGTTCTATCTCTATGGTTTGTTTCCTCTTGAAGTACCCCATGCAGAGACTGGCGAAGAACACTTTCGTTTGAAAGGGGTTGCCAAGCTTCCAAAAAACTACTAGTTTGCTGAAATCTCAGCAAACATTTTTTCACCAAATCTTGATGATACTTGGTGGTAATGATCAGTTCACTAAGCCCACTTGGCTGCCCAATTTTCACTCTTCTAGGTTCAAGCGTTCGTTTCCAGTAACACTTTGAATTTTTAGGTTTCACTCTGTTTTCTGCTATATAGATAGATGTGTTTGAAACTCTAAATCAAACACGGTTTGTGCTAGCTCCGTGAAACTTGACAAAATGAAGTAGTTCTAAGTTGTATCTCTATGGTTTGTTTCCTCTTGAAGTACCCCATGCAGAGACTGGCGAAGAACACTTTCGTTTGAAAGGGGTTGCCAAGCTTCCAAAAACTACTCGTTTGCTGAAATCTCAGCAAACATTTTTTCACCAAATCTTGATGATACTTGGTGGTAATGATCAGTTCACTAAGCCCACTTGGCTGCCCAATTTTCACTCTTCTAGGTTCAAGCGTTCGTTTCCAGTAACACTTTGAATTTTTATGTTTCACTCTGTTTTCTGCTATATAGATAGATGTGTTTGAAACTCTAAATCAAACACGGTTTGTGCTAGCTCCGTGAAACTTGACAAAATGAAGTAGTTCTAAGTTCTATCTCTATGGTTTGTTTCCTCTTGAAGTACCCAATGCAGAGATGGCGAAGAACACTTTCGTTTGAAAGGGGTTGCCAAGCTTCCAAAAAACTACTAGTTTGCTGAAATCTCAGCAAACATTTTTTCACCAAATCTTGATGATACTTGGTGGTAATGATCAGTTCACTAAGCCCACTTGGCTGCCCAACTTTCACTCTTCTAGGTTCAAGCGTTCGTTTCCAGTAACAGTTTGAATTTTTAGGTTTCACTCTGTTTTCTGTTATATACATAGATGTGTTTGAAACTCTAAATCAAACACGGTTTGTGCTAGCTCCTTGAAACTTGACAAAATGAAGTAGTTCTAAGTTCTATCTCTATGGTTTGTTTCCTCTTGAAGTACCCCATGCAGACACTGGCGAAAATCACTTTGGTTTGAAAGGGGTTGCCAAGCTTCCAAAAAACTACTAGTTTGCTGAAATCTCAGCAAACATTTTTTCACCAAATCTTGATGATACTTGGTGGTAATGATCAGTTCACTAATCCCACTTGGCTGCCCAACTTTCACTCTTCTAGGTTCAAGCGTTCGTTTCCAGTAACAGTTTGAATTTTTAGGTTTCACTCTGTTTTCTGCTATATAGATAGATGTGTTTGAAACTCTAAATCAAACACGGTTTGTGCTAGCTCCGTGAAACTTGACAAAATGAAGTAGTTCTAAGTTCTATCTCTATGGTTTGTTTCCTCTTGAAGTACCCCATGCAGAGAATGGCGAAGAACACTTTCGTTTGAAAGGGGTTGCCAAGCTTCCAAAAAACTACTCGTTTGCTGAAATCTCAGCAAACATTTTTTCACCAAATCTTGATGATACTTGGTGGTAATGATCAGTTCACTAAGCCCACTTGGCTGCCCAATTTTCACTCTTCTAGGTTCAAGCGTTCGTTTCCAGTAACACTTTGAAATTTTAGGTTTCACTCTGTTTTCTGCTATATAGATAGATGTGTTTGAAACTCTAAATCAAACACGGTTTGTGCTAGCTCCTTGAAACTTGACAAAATGAAGTAGTTCTAAGTTCTATCTCTATGGTTTGTTTCCTCTTGAAGTACCCCATGCAGAGACTGGCGAAAAACACTTTCGTTTGAAAGGGGTTGCCAAGCTTCCAAAAAACTACTAGTTTGCTGAAATCTCAGCAAACATTTTTTCACCAAATCTTGATGATACTTGGTGGTAATGATCAGTTCACTAATCCCACTTGGCTGCCCAACTTTCACTCTTCTAGGTTCAAGCGTTCGTTTCCAGTAACAGTTTGAATTTTTAGGTTTCACTCTGTTTTCTGTTATATAGATAGATGTGTTTGAAACTCTAAATCAAACACGGTTTGTGCTAGCTCCGTGAAACTTGACAAAATGATGTAGTTCTAAGTTCTATCTCTATGGTTTGTTTCCTCTTGAAGTACCCCATGCAGAGACTGGCGAAGAACACTTTCGTTTGAAAGGGGTTGCCAAGCTTCCAAAAAACTACTAGTTTGCTGAAATCTCAGCAAACATTTTTTCACCAAATCTTGATGATACTTGGTGGTAATGATCAGTTCACTAAGCCCACTTGGCTGCCCAATTTTCATTCTTCTAGGTTCAAGCGTTCGTTTCCAGTAACACTTTGAATTTTTAGGTTTCACTCTGTTTTCTGCTATATAGATAGATGTGTTTGAAACTCTAAATCAAACACGGTTTGTGCTAGCTCCGTGAAACTTGACAAAATGAAGTAGTTCTAAGTTGTATCTCTATGGTTTGTTTCCTCTTGAAGTACCCCATGCAGAGACTGGCGAAGAACACTTTCGTTTGAAAGGGGTTGCCAAGCTTCCAAAAACTACTCGTTTGCTGAAATCTCTGCAAACATTTTTTCACCAAATCTTGATGATACTTGGTGGTAATGATCAGTTCACTAAGCCCACTTGGCTGCCCAATTTTCACTCTTCTAGGTTCAAGCGTTCGTTTCCAGTAACACTTTGAAATTTTAGGTTTCACTCTGTTTTCTGCTATGTAGATAGATGTGTTTGAAACTCTAAATCAAACACGGTTTGTGCTAGCTCCGTGAAACTTGACACAATGAAGTAGTTCTAAGTTCTATCTCTATGGTTTGTTTCCTCTTGAAGTACCCCATGCAGAGACTGGCGAAGAACAATTTCATTTGAAAGGGGTTGCCAAGCTTCCAAAAACTTCTCGTTTGCTGAAATCTCAGCAAACATTTTTTCACCAAATCTTGATGATTCTTGGTGGTAATGATCAGATCACTAAGCCCACATGGCTGCCCAATTTTCACTCTTCTAGGTTCAAGCGTTCGTTTCCAGTAACACTTTGAATTTTTAGGTTTCACTCTGTTTTCTGTTATATAGATAGATGTGTTTGAAACTCTAAATCAAACACGGTTTGTGCTAGCTCCTTGAAACTTGACAAAATGAAGTAGTTCTAAGTTCTATCTCTATGGTTTGTTTCCTCTTGAAGTACCCCATGCAGAGACTGGCGAAAAACACTTTCGTTTGAAAGGGGTTGCCAAGCTTCCAAAAAACTACTAGTTTGCTGAAATCTCAGCAAACATTTTTTCACCAAATCTTGATGATACTTGGTGGTAATGATCAGTTCAATAATCCCACTTGGCTGCCCAACTTTCACTCTTCTAGGTTCAAGCGTTCGTTTCCAGTAACAGTTTGATTTTTTGGTTTTCACTCTGTTTTCTGCTATATAGATAGATGTGTTTGAAACTCTAAATCAAACACGGTTTGTGCTAGCTCCGTGAAACTTGACAAAATGAAGTAGTTGTAAGTTCTATCTCTATGGTTTGTTTCCTCTTGAAGTACCCCATGCAGAGACTGGCGAAGAACACTTTCGTTTGAAAGGGGTTGCCAAGCTTCCAAAAAACTACTCGTTTGCTGAAATCTCAGCAAACATTTTTTCACCAAATCTTGATGATACTTGGTGGTAATGATCAGTTCACTAAGCCCACTTGGATGCCCAATTTTCACTCTTCTAGGTTCAAGCGTTCGTTTCCAGTAACACTTTGAAATTTTAGGTTTCACTCTGTTTTCTGCTATATAGATAGATGTGTTTGAAACTCTAAATCAAACACGGTTTGTGCTAGCTCCGTGAAACTTGACACAATGAAGTAGTTCTAAGTTTTATCTCTAAGGTTTGTTTCCTCTTGAAGAACCCCATGCAGAGACTGGCGAAGAACAATTTCATTTGAAAGGGGTTGCCAAGCTTCCAAAAACTTCTCGTTTGCTGAAATCTCAGCAAACATTTTTTCACCAAATCTTGATGATTCTTGGTGGTAATGATCAGTTCACTAAGCCCACTTGGCTGCCCAATTTTCACTCTTCTAGGTTCAAGCGTTCGTTTCCAGTAACACTTTGAAATTTTAGGTTTCACTCTGTTTTCTGCTATATAGATAGATGTGTTTGAAACTCTAAATCAAACACGGTTTGTGCTAGCTCCTTGAAACTTGACAAAATGAAGTAGTTGTAAGTTCTATCTCTATGGTTTGTTTCCTCTTGAAGTACCCCATGCAGAGACTGGCGAAAAACACTTTCGTTTGAAAGGGGTTGCAAAGCTTCCAAAAACTTCTCGTTTGCTGAAATCTCAGCAAACATTTTTTCACCAAATCTTGATGATACTTGGTGGTAATGATCAGTTCACTAATCCCACTTGGCTGCCCAACTTTCACTCTTCTAGGTTCAAGCGTTCGTTTCCAGTAACAGTTTGAATTTTTGGGTTTCACTCTGTTTTCTGTTATATAGATAGATGTGTTTGAAACTCTAAATCAAACACGGTTTGTGCTAGCTCCGTGAAACTTGACAAAATGAAGTAGTTCTAAGTTCTATCTCTATGGTTTGTTTCCTCTTGAAGTACCCCATGCAGAGACTGGCGAAGAACAATTTCATTTGAAAGGGGTTGCCAAGCTTCCAAAAACTTCTCGTTTGCTGAAATCTCAGCAAACATTTTTTCACCAAATCTTGATGATTCTTGGTGGTAATGATCAGATCACTAAGCCCACATGGCTGCCCAATTTTCACTCTTCTAGGTTCAAGCGTTCGTTTCCAGTAACACTTTGAATTTTTAGGTTTCACTCTGTTTTCTGTTATATAGATAGATGTGTTTGAAACTCTAAATCAAACACGGTTTGTGCTAGCTCCTTGAAACTTGACAAAATGAAGTAGTTCTAAGTTCTATCTCTATGGTTTGTTTCCTCTTGAAGTACCCCATGCAGAGACTGGCGAAAAACACTTTCGTTTGAAAGGGGTTGCCAAGCTTCCAAAAAACTACTAGTTTGCTGAAATCTCAGCAAACATTTTTTCACCAAATCTTGATGATACTTGGTGGTAATGATCAGTTCAATAATCCCACTTGGCTGCCCAACTTTCACTCTTCTAGGTTCAAGCGTTCGTTTCCAGTAACAGTTTGATTTTTTGGTTTTCACTCTGTTTTCTGCTATATAGATAGATGTGTTTGAAACTCTAAATCAAACACGGTTTGTGCTAGCTCCGTGAAACTTGACAAAATGAAGTAGTTGTAAGTTCTATCTCTATGGTTTGTTTCCTCTTGAAGTACCCCATGCAGAGACTGGCGAAGAACACTTTCGTTTGAAAGGGGTTGCCAAGCTTCCAAAAAACTACTCGTTTGCTGAAATCTCAGCAAACATTTTTTCACCAAATCTTGATGATACTTGGTGGTAATGATCAGTTCACTAAGCCCACTTGGATGCCCAATTTTCACTCTTCTAGGTTCAAGCGTTCGTTTCCAGTAACACTTTGAAATTTTAGGTTTCACTCTGTTTTCTGCTATATAGATAGATGTGTTTGAAACTCTAAATCAAACACGGTTTGTGCTAGCTCCGTGAAACTTGACACAATGAAGTAGTTCTAAGTTTTATCTCTAAGGTTTGTTTCCTCTTGAAGAACCCCATGCAGAGACTGGCGAAGAACAATTTCATTTGAAAGGGGTTGCCAAGCTTCCAAAAACTTCTCGTTTGCTGAAATCTCAGCAAACATTTTTTCACCAAATCTTGATGATTCTTGGTGGTAATGATCAGTTCACTAAGCCCACTTGGCTGCCCAATTTTCACTCTTCTAGGTTCAAGCGTTCGTTTCCAGTAACACTTTGAAATTTTAGGTTTCACTCTGTTTTCTGCTATATAGATAGATGTGTTTGAAACTCTAAATCAAACACGGTTTGTGCTAGCTCCTTGAAACTTGACAAAATGAAGTAGTTGTAAGTTCTATCTCTATGGTTTGTTTCCTCTTGAAGTACCCCATGCAGAGACTGGCGAAAAACACTTTCGTTTGAAAGGGGTTGCAAAGCTTCCAAAAACTTCTCGTTTGCTGAAATCTCAGCAAACATTTTTTCACCAAATCTTGATGATACTTGGTGGTAATGATCAGTTCACTAATCCCACTTGGCTGCCCAACTTTCACTCTTCTAGGTTCAAGCGTTCGTTTCCAGTAACAGTTTGAATTTTTGGGTTTCACTCTGTTTTCTGTTATATAGATAGATGTGTTTGAAACTCTAAATCAAACACGGTTTGTGCTAGCTCCGTGAAACTTGACAAAATGAAGTAGTTCTAAGTTCTATCTCTATGGTTTGTTTCCTCTTGAAGTACCCCATGCAGAGACTGGCGAAGAACACTTTCGTTTGAAAGGGGTTGCCAAGCTTCCAAAAACTACTAGTTTGCTGAAATCTCAGCAAACATTTTTTCACCAAATCTTGATGATACTTGGTGGTAATGATCAGTTCACTAAGCCCACTTGGCTGTCCAATTTTCACTCTTCTAGGTTCAAGCGTTCGTTTCCAGTAACAGTTTGAATTTTTAGGTTTCACTCTGTTTTCTGTTATATAGATAGATGTGTTTGAAACTCTAAATCAAACACGGTTTGTGCTAGCTCCTTGAAACTTGACAAAATGAAGTAGTTCTAAGTTCTATCTCTATGGTTTGTTTCCTCTTGAAGTACCCCATGCAGAGACTGGCGAAAAACACTTTCGTTTGAAAGGGGTTGCCAAGCTTCCAAAAAACTACTAGTTTGCTGAAATCTCAGCAAACATTTTTTCACCAAATCTTGATGATACTTGGTGGTAATGATCAGTTCACTAATCCCACTTGGCTGCCCAACTTTCACTCTTCTAGGTTCAAGCGTTCGTTTCCAGTAACAGTTTGAATTTTTAGGTTGCACTCTGTTTTCTGCTATATAGATAGATGTGTTTGAAACTCTAAATCAAACACGGTTTGTGCTAGCTCCGTGAAACTTGACAAAATGAAGTAGTTCTAAGTTCTATCTCTATGGTTTGTTTCCTCTTGAAGTACCCCATGCAGAGACTGGCGAAGAACACTTTCGTTTGAAAGGGGTTGCCAAGCTTCCAAAAAACTACTCGTTTGCTGAAATCTCAGCAAACATTTTTTCACCAAATCTTGATGATACTTGGTGGTAATGATCAGTTCCCTAAGCCCACTTGGATGCCCAATTTTCACTCTTCTAGGTTTAAGCGTTCGTTTCCAGTAACGCTTTGAAATTTTAGGTTTCACTCTGTTTTCTGCTATATAGATAGATGTGTTTGAAACTCTAAATCAAACACGGTTTGTGCTAGCTCCGTGAAACTTGATAAAATGAAGTAGTTCTAAGTTCTCTCTCTATGGTTTGTTTCCTCTTGAAGTACCCTATGCAGAGACTGGCGAAGAACACTTTCATTTGAAAGGGGTTGCCAAGCTTCCAAAGAACTTCTCGTTTGCTGAAATCTCAGCAAACATTTTTTCACCAAATCTTGATGATACTTGGTGGTAATGATCAGTTCACTAAGCCCACTTGGCTGCCCAATTTTCACTCTTCTAGGTTCAAGTGTTCGTTTCCAGTAACACTTTGAATTTTTAGGTTTCACTTTGTTTTCTGTTATATAGATAGATGTGTTTGAAACTCTAAATCAAACACGGTTTGTGCTAGCTCCGTGAAACTTGACAAAATGAAGTAGTTCTAAGTTCTATCTCTATGGTTTGTTTCCTCTTGAAGTACCCCATGCAGAGACTGGCGAAAAACACTTTCGTTTGAAAGGGGTTGCCAAGCTTCCAAAAAACTACTAGTTTGCTGAAATCTCAGCAAACATTTTTTCACCAAATCTTGATGATACTTGGTGGTAATGATCAGTTCACTAATCCCACTTGGCTGCCCAACTTTCACTCTTCTAGGTTCAAGCGTTCGTTTCCAGTAACAGTTTGAATTTTTAGGTTTCACTCTGTTTTCTGCTATATAGATAGATGTCTTTGAAACTCTAAATCAAACACGGTTTGTGCTAGCTCCGTGAAACTTGACAAAATGAAGTAGTTCTAAGTTCTATCTCTATGGTTTGTTTCCTCTTGAAGTACCCCATGCAGAGACTGGCGAAGAACACTTTCGTTTGAAAGGGGTTGCCAAGCTTCCAAAAAACTACTCGTTTGCTGAAATCTCAGCAAACATTTTTTCACCAAATCTTGATGATACTTGGTGGTAATGATCAGTTCACTAAGCCCACTTGGCTGCCCAATTTTCACTCTTCTAGGTTCAAGCGTTCGTTTCCAGTAACACTTTGAATTTTTAGGGTTCACTCTGTTTTCTGCTATATAGATAGATGTGTTTGAAACTCTAAATCAAACACGGTTTGTGCTAGCTGCTTGAAACTTGACAAAATGAAGTAGTTCTAAGTTCTATCTCTATGGATTGTTACCTCTTGAAGTACCCCATGCAGAGACTGGCGAAAAACACTTTCGTTTGAAAGGGGTTGCCAAGCTTCCAAAAAACTACTAGTTTGCTGAAATCTCAGCAAACATTTTTTCACCAAATCTTGATGATACTTGGTGGTAATGATCAGTTCACTAAGCCCACTTGGCTGCCCAACTTTCACTCTTCTAGGTTCAAGCGTTCGTTTCCAGTAACAGTTTGAATTTTTAGGTTTCACTCTGTTTTCTGTTATATAGATAGATGTGTTTGAAACTCTAAATCAAACACGGTTTGTGCTAGCTCCGTGAAACTTGACAAAATGAAGTAGTTCTAAGTTATATCTCTATGGTTTGTTTCCTCTTGAAGTACCCCATGCAGAGACTGGCGAAGAACACATTCGTTTGAAAGGGGTTGCCAAGCTTCCAAAAAACTACTCGTTTGCTGAAATCTCAGCAAACATTTTTTCACCAAATCTTGATGATACTTGGTGGTAATGATCAGTTCACTAAGCCCACTTGGCTGCCCAATTTTCACTCTTCTAGGTTCAAGCGTTCGTTTCCAGTAACAGTTTGAAATTTTAGGTTTCACTCTGTTTTCTGCTATATAGATAGATGTGTTTGAAACTCTAAATCAAACACGGTTTGTGCTAGCTCCGTGAAACTTGACAAAATGAAGTAGTTCTAAGTTCTAATTCAATGGTTTGTTTCCTCTTGAAGTACCCCATGCAGAGACTGGCGAAGAACACTTTCATTTGAAAGGGGTGCCAAGCTTCCAAAAACTTCTCGTTTGCTGAAATCTCAGCAAACATTTTTTCACCAAATCTTGATGATACTTGGTGGCAATGATCAGTTCACTAAGCCCACTTGGCTGCCCAATTTTCACTCTTCTAGGTTCAAGCGTTCGTTTCCAGTAACACTTTGAATTTTTAGGTTTCACTCTGTTTTCTGTTATATAGATAGATGTGTTTGAAACTCTAAATCAAACACGGTTTGTGCTAGCTCCTTGAAACTTGACAAAATGAAGTAGTTGTAAGTTCTATCTCTATGGTTTGTTTCCTCTTGAAGTACCCCATGCAGAGACTGGCGAAAAACACTTTCGTTTGAAAGGGGTTGCCAAGCTTCCAAAAAACTACTAGTTTGCTGAAATCTCAGCAAACATTTTTTCACCAAATCTTGATGATACTTGGTGGTAATGATCAGTTCACTAATACCACTTGGCTGCCCAACTTTCACTCTTCTAGGTTCAAGCGTTCGTTTCCAGTAACAGTTTGAATTTTTAGGTTTCACTCTGTTTTCTGTTATATAGATAGATGTGTTTGAAACTCTAAATCAAACACGGTTTGTGCTAGCTCCGTGAAACTTGACAAAATGAAGTAGTTCTAAGTTCTATCTCTATGGTTTGTTTCCTCTTGAAGTACACCATGCAGAGACTGGCGAAGAACACTTTCGTTTGAAAGGGGTTGCCAAGCTTCCAAAAAACTTCTCGTTTGCTGAAATCTCAGCAAACATTTTTTCACCAAATCTTGATGATACTTGGTGGTAATGATCAGTTCACTAAGCCCACTTGGCTGCCCAATTTTCACTCTTCTAGGTTCAAGCGTTCGTTTCCAGTAACACTTTGAATTTTTAGGTTTCACTCTGTTTTCTGCTATATAGATAGATGTGTTTGAAACTCTAAATCAAACACGGTTTGTGCTAGCTGCTTGAAACTTGACAAAATGAAGTAGTTCTAAGTTCTATCTCTATGGTTTGTTTCCTCTTGAAGTACCCCATGCAGAGACTGGCGAAAAACACTTTCGTTTGAAAGGGGTTGCCAAGCTTCCAAAAAACTACTAGTTTGCTGAAATCTCAGCAAACATTTTTTCACCAAATCTTGATGATACTTGGTGGTAATGATCAGTACACTAATCCCACTTGGCTGCCCAACTTTCACTCTTCTAGGTTCAAGCGTTCGTTTCCAGTAACAGTTTGAATTTTTAGGTTTCACTCTGTTTTCTGTTATATACAAAGATGTGTTTGAAACTCTAAATCAAACACGGTTTGTGCTAGCTCCTTGAAACTTGACAAAATGAAGTAGTTCTAAGTTCTATCTCTATGGTTTGTTTCCTCTTGAAGTACCCCATGCAGAGACTGGCGAAGAACACTTTCGTTTGAAAGGGGTTGCCAAGCTTCCAAAAAACTACTCGTTTGCTGAAATCTCAGCAAACATTTTTTAACCAAATCTTGATGATACTTGGTGATAATGATCAGTTCACTAAGCCCACTTGGCTGCCCAACTTTCACTCTTCTAGGTTCAAGCGTTCGTTTCCAGTAACACTTTGAAAATTTAGGTTTCACTCTGTTTTCTGCTATATAGATAGATGTCTTTGAAACTCTAAATCAAACACGCTTTGTGCTAGCTCCGTGAAACTTGACAAAATGAAGTAGTTCTAAGTTCTATCTCTATGGTTTGTTTCCTCTTGAAGTACCCCATGCAGAGACAGCCGAAGAACACTTTCGTTTGAAAGGGGTTGCCAAGCTTCCAAAAAACTTCTCGTTTGCTGAAATCTCAGCAAACATTTTTTCACCAAATCTTGATGATACTTGGTGGTAAAGATCAGTTCACTAAGCCCACTTGGCTGCCCAATTTTCACTATTCTAGGTTCAAGCGTTCGTTTCCAGTAACATTTTGAATTTTTAGGTTTCACTCTGTTTTCTGTTATATAGATAGATGTGTTTGAAACTCTAAATCAAACACGGTTTGTGCTAGCTCCTTGCAACTTGACAAAATGAAGTAGTTCTAAGTTCTAACTCTATGGTTTGTTTCCTCTTGAAGTACCCCATGCAGAGACTGGCGAAAAACACTTTCGTTTGAAAGGGGTTGCCAAGCTTCCAAAAAACTACTAGTTTGCTGAAATCTCAGCAAATATTTTTTCACCAAATCTTGATGATACTTGGTGGTAATGATCAGTTCACTAATCCCACTTGGCTGCCCAACTTTCACTCTTCTAGGTTCAAGCGTTCGTTTCCAGTAACAGTTTGAATTTTTAGGTTTCACTCTGTTTTCTGCTATATAGATAGATGTGTTTGAAACTCTAAATCAAACACGGTTTGTGCTAGCTCCGTGAAACTTGACAAAATGAAGTAGTTGTAAGTTCTATCTCTATGGTTTGTTTCCTCTTGAAGTACCCCATGCAGAGACTGGCGAAGAACACTTTCGTTTGAAAGGGGTTGCCAAGCTTCCAAAAAACTACTCGTTTGCTGAAATCTCAGCAAACATTTTTTCACCAAATCTTGATGATACTTGGTGGTAATGATCAGTTCACTAATCCCACTTGGCTGCCCAACTTTCACTCTTCTAGGTTCAAGCGTTCGTTTCCAGTAACAGTTTGAATTTTTGGGTTTCACTCTGTTTTCTGTTATATAGATAGATGTGTTTGAAACTCTAAATCAAACACGGTTTGTGCTAGCTCCGTGAAACTTGACAAAATGAAGTAGTTCTAAGTTCTATCTCTATGGTTTGTTTCCTCTTGAAGTACCCCATGCAGAGACTGGCGAAGAACACTTTCGTTTGAAAGGGGTTGCCAAGCTTCCAAAAACTACTAGTTTGCTGAAATCTCAGCAAACATTTTTTCACCAAATCTTGATGATACTTGGTGGTAATGATCAGTTCACTAAGCCCACTTGGCTGCCCAATTTTTACTCTTCTAGGTTCAAGCGTTCGTTTCCAGTAACAGTTTGAATTTTTAGGTTTCACTCTGTTTTCTGTTATATAGATAGATGTGTTTGAAACTCTAAATCAAACACGGTTTGTGCTAGCTCCTTGAAACTTGACAAAATGAAGTAGTTCTAAGTTCTATCTCTATGGTTTGTTTCCTCTTGAAGTACCCCATGCAGAGACTGGCGAAAAACACTTTCGTTTGAAAGGGGTTGCCAAGCTTCCAAAAAACTACTAGTTTGCTGAAATCTCAGCAAACATTTTTTCACCAAATCTTGATGATACTTGGTGGTAATGATCAGTTCACTAATCCCACTTGGCTGCCCAACTTTCACTCTTCTAGGTTCAAGCGTTCGTTTCCAGTAACAGTTTGAATTTTTAGGTTGCACTCTGTTTTCTGCTATATAGATAGATGTCTTTGAAACTCTAAATCAAACACGGTTTGTGCTAGCTCCGTGAAACTTGACAAAATGAAGTAGTTCTAAGTTCTATCTCTATGGTTTGTTTCCTCTTGAAGTACCCCATGCAGAGACTGGCGAAGAACACTTTCGTTTGAAAGGGGTTGCCAAGCTTCCAAAAAACTACTCGTTTGCTGAAATCTCAGCAAACATTTTTTCACCAAATCTTGATGATACTTGGTGGTAATGATCAGTTCCCTAAGCCCACTTGGATGCCCAATTTTCACTCTTCTAGGTTTAAGCGTTCGTTTCCAGTAACGCTTTGAAATTTTAGGTTTCACTCTGTTTTCTGCTATATAGATAGATGTGTTTGAAACTCTAAATCAAACACGGTTTGTGCTAGCTCCGTGAAACTTGATAAAATGAAGTAGTTCTAAGTTCTCTCTCTATGGTTTGTTTCCTCTTGAAGTACCCTATGCAGAGACTGGCGAAGAACACTTTCATTTGAAAGGGGTTGCCAAGCTTCCAAAGAACTTCTCGTTTGCTGAAATCTCAGCAAACATTTTTTCACCAAATCTTGATGAAACTTGGTGGTAATGATCAGTTCACTAAGCCCACTTGGCTGCCCAATTTTCACTCTTCTAGGTTCAAGTGTTCGTTTCCAGTAACACTTTGAATTTTTAGGTTTCACTTTGTTTTCTGTTATATAGATAGATGTGTTTGAAACTCTAAATCAAACACGGTTTGTGCTAGCTCCTTGAAACTTGACAAAATGAAGTAGTTGTAAGTTCTATCTCTATGGTTTGTTTCCTCTTGAAGTACCCCATGCAGAGACTGGCGAAAAACACTTTCGTTTGAAAGGGGTTGCCAAGCTTCCAAAAAACTACTAGTTTGCTGAAATCTCAGCAAACATTTTTTCACCAAATCTTGATGATACTTGGTGGTAATGATCAGTTCACTAATCCCACTTGGCTGCCCAACTTTCACTCTTCTAGGTTCAAGCGTTCGTTTCCAGTAACAGTTTGAATTTTTAGGTTTCACTCTGTTTTCTGCTATATAGATAGATGTCTTTGAAACTCTAAATCAAACACGGTTTGTGCTAGCTCCGTGAAACTTGACAAAATGAAGTAGTTCTAAGTTCTATCTCTATGGTTTGTTTCCTCTTGAAGTACCCCATGCAGAGACTGGCGAAGAACACTTTCGTTTGAAAGGGGTTGCCAAGCTTCCAAAAAACTACTCGTTTGCTGAAATCTCAGCAAACATTTTTTCACCAAATCTTGATGATACTTGGTGGTAATGATCAGTTCACTAAGCCCACTTGGCTGCCCAATTTTCACTCTTCTAGGTTCAAGCGTTCGTTTCCAGTAACACTTTGAATTTTTAGGGTTCACTCTGTTTTCTGCTATATAGATAGATGTGTTTGAAACTCTAAATCAAACACGGTTTGTGCTAGCTGCTTGAAACTTGACAAAATGAAGTAGTTCTAAGTTCTATCTCTATGGATTGTTACCTCTTGAAGTACCCCATGCAGAGACTGGCGAAAAACACTTTCGTTTGAAAGGGGTTGCCAAGCTTCCAAAAAACTACTAGTTTGCTGAAATCTCAGCAAACATTTTTTCACCAAATCTTGATGATACTTGGTGGTAATGATCAGTTCACTAAGCCCACTTGGCTGCCCAACTTTCACTCTTCTAGGTTCAAGCGTTCGTTTCCAGTAACAGTTTGAATTTTTAGGTTTCACTCTGTTTTCTGTTATATAGATAGATGTGTTTGAAACTCTAAATCAAACACGGTTTGTGCTAGCTCCGTGAAACTTGACAAAATGAAGTAGTTCTAAGTTATATCTCTATGGTTTGTTTCCTCTTGAAGTACCCCATGCAGAGACTGGCGAAGAACACATTCGTTTGAAAGGGGTTGCCAAGCTTCCAAAAAACTACTCGTTTGCTGAAATCTCAGCAAACATTTTTTCACCAAATCTTGATGATACTTGGTGGTAATGATCAGTTCACTAAGCCCACTTGGCTGCCCAATTTTCACTCTTCTAGGTTCAAGCGTTCGTTTCCAGTAACAGTTTGAAATTTTAGGTTTCACTCTGTTTTCTGCTATATAGATAGATGTGTTTGAAACTCTAAATCAAACACGGTTTGTGCTAGCTCCGTGAAACTTGACAAAATGAAGTAGTTCTAAGTTCTATCTCAATGGTTTGTTTCCTCTTGAAGTACCCCATGCAGAGACTGGCGAAGAACACTTTCATTTGAAAGGGGTGCCAAGTTTCCAAAAAACTTCTCGTTTGCTGAAATCTCAGCAAACATTTTTTCACCAAATCTTGATGATACTTGGTGGTAATGATCAGTTCACTAAGCCCACTTGGCTGCCCAATTTTCACTCTTCTAGGTTCAAGCGTTCGTTTCCAGTAACACTTTGAATTTTTAGGTTTCACTCTGTTTTCTGTTATATAGATAGATGTGTTTGAAACTCTAAATCAAACACGGTTTGTGCTAGCTCCTTGAAACTTGACAAAATGAAGTAGTTGTAAGTTCTATCTCTATGGTTTGTTTCCTCTTGAAGTACCCCATGCAGAGACTGGCGAAAAACACTTTCGTTTGAAAGGGGTTGCCAAGCTTCCAAAAAACTACTAGTTTGCTGAAATCTCAGCAAACATTTTTTCACCAAATCTTGATGATACTTGGTGGTAATGATCAGTTCACTAATCCCACTTGGCTGCCCAACTTTCACTCTTCTAGGTTCAAGCGTTCGTTTCCAGTAACAGTTTGAATTTTTAGGTTTCACTCTGTTTTCTGTTATATAGATAGATGTGTTTGAAACTCTAAATCAAACACGGTTTGTGCTAGCTCCGTGAAACTTGACAAAATGAAGTAGTTCTAAGTTCTATCTCTATGGTTTGTTTCCTCTTGAAGTACCCCATGCAGAGACTGGCGAAGAACACTTTCGTTTGAAAGGGGTTGCCAAGCTTCCAAAAAACTTCTCGTTTGCTGAAATCTCAGCAAGCATTTTTTCACCAAATCTTGATGATACTTGGTGGTAATGATCAGTTCACTAAGCCCACTTGGCTGCCCAATTTTCACTCTTCTAGGTTCAAGCGTTCGTTTCCAGTAACACTTTGAATTTTTAGGTTTCACTCTGTTTTCTGCTATATAGATAGATGTGTTTGAAACTCTAAATCAAACACGGTTTGTGCTAGCTGCTTGAAACTTGACAAAATGAAGTAGTTCTAAGTTCTATCTCTATGGTTTGTTTCCTCTTGAAGTACCCCATGCAGAGACAGCCGAAGAACACTTTCGTTTGAAAGGGGTTGCCAAGCTTCCAAAAAACTTCTCGTTTGCTGAAATCTCAGCAAACATTTTTTCACCAAATCTTGATGATACTTGGTGGTAAAGATCAGTTCACTAAGCCCACTTGGCTGCCCAATTTTCACTATTCTAGGTTCAAGCGTTCGTTTCCAGTAACATTTTGAATTTTTAGGTTTCACTCTGTTTTCTGTTATATAGATAGATGTGTTTGAAACTCTAAATCAAACACGGTTTGTGCTAGCTCCTTGAAACTTGACAAAATGAAGTAGTTCTAAGTTCTACCTCTATGGTTTGTTTCCTCTTGAAGTACCCCATGCAGAGACTGGCGAAAAACACTTTCGTTTGAAAGGTGTTGCCAAGCTTCCAAAATCTACTAGTTTGCTGAAATCTCAGCAAACATTTTTTCACCAAATCTTGATGATACTTGGTGGTAATGATCAGTTCACTAATCCCACTTGGCTGCCCAACTTTCACTCTTCTAGGTTCAAGCGTTCCTTTCCAGTAACAGTTTGAATTTTTAGGTTTCACTCTGTTTTCTGTTATATAGATAGATGTGTTTGAAACTCTAAATCAAACACGGTTTGTGCTAGCTCCGTGAAACTTGACAAAATGAAGTAGTTCTAAGTTCTATCTCTATGGTTTGTTTCCTCTTGAAGTACCCCATGCAGAGACTGGCGAAGAACACTTTCGTTTGAAAGGGGTTGCCAAGCTTCCAAAAAACTACTAGTTTGCAGAAATCTCAGCAAACATTTTTTCACCAAATCTTGATGATACTTGGTGGTAATGATCAGTTCACTAATCCCACTTGGCTGCCCAACTTTCACTCTTTTAGGTTCAAGCGTTCGTTTCCAGTAACAGTTTGAATTTTTAGGTTTCACTCTGTTTTCTGTTATATAGATAGATGTGTTTGAAACTCTAAATCAAACACGGTTTGTGCTAGCTCCGTGAAACTTGACAAAATGAAGTAGTTCTAAGTTCTATCTCTATGGTTTGTTTCCTCTTGAAGTACCCCATGCAGAGACTGGCGAAGAACACTTTCCTTTGAAAAACAAGGGGTTGCCAAGCTTCCAAAAAACTACTAGTTTGCTGAAATCTCAGCAAACATTTTTTCACCAAATCTTGATGATACTTGGTGGTAATGATCAGTTCACTAAGCCCACTTGGCTGCCCAACTTTCACTCTTCTAGGTTCAAGCGTTCGTTTCCAGTAACAGTTTGAATTTTTAGGTTTCACTCTGTTTTCTGTTATATAGATAGATGTGTTTGAAACTCTAAATCAAACACGGTTTGTGCTAGCTCCGTGAAACTTGACAAAATGAAGTAGTTCTAAGTTCTATCTCTATGGTTTGTTTCCTCTTGAAGTACCCCATGCAGAGACTGGCGAAGAACACTTTCGTTGAAAGGGGTTGCCAAGCTTCCAAAAAACTACTAGTTTGCTGAAATCTCAGCAAACATTTTTTCACCAAATCTTGATGATACTTGGTGGTAATGATCAGTTCACTAAGCCCACTTGGCTGCCCAATTTTCACTCTTCTAGGTTCAAGCGTTCGTTTCCAGTAACACTTTGAAATTTTAGGTTTCACTCTGTTTTCTGCTATATAGATAGATGTGTTTGAAACTCTAAATCAAACACGGTTTGTGCTAGCTCTGTGAAACTTGACAAAATGAAGTAGTTCTAAGTTCTATCTCTATGGTTGTTTCCTCTTGAAGTACCCCATGCAGAGACTGGCGAAGAACACTTTCATTTGAAAGGGGTTGCCAAGCTTCCAAAAAACTACTCGTTTGATGATATCTCAGCAAACGTTTTTTCACCAAATCTTGATGATACTTGGTGGTAATGATCAGTTCACTAAGCCCACTTGGCTGCCCAATTTTCACTCTTCTAGGTTCAAGCGTTCGTTTCCAGTAACACTTTGAATTTTAGGTTTCACTCTGTTTTCTGTTCTATAGATAGATGTGTTTGAAACTCTAAATCAAACGCGGTTTGTGCTAGCTCCTTGAAATATGACAAAATGAAGTACTTCTAAGTTCTATCTCTATGGTTTGTTTCCTCTTGAAGTACCCCATGCAGAGACTGGCGAAAAACACTTTCGTTTGAAAGGGGTTTCCAAGCTTCCAAAAAACTACTAGTTTGCTGAAATCTCAGCAAACATTTTTTCACCAAATCTTGATGATACTTGGTGGTAATGATCAGTTCACTAATCCCACTTGACTGCCCAACTTTCACTCTTCTAGGTTCAAGCGTTCGTTTCCAGTAACAGTTTGAATTTTTAGGTTTCACTCTGTTTTCTGTTATATAGATAGATGTGTTTGAAACTCTAAATCAAACACGGTTTGTGCTAGCTCCGTGAAACTTGACAAAATGAAGTAGTTCTAAGTTCTATCTCTATGGTTTGTTTCCTCTTGAAGTACCCCATGCAGAGACTGGCGAAGAACACTTTCGTTTGAGAGGGGTTGCCAAGCTTCCAAAAAACTACTAGTTTGCTGAAATCTCAGCAAACATTTTTTCACCAAATCTTGATGATACTTGGTGGTAATGATCAGTTCACTAATCCCACTTGGCTGCCCAACTTTCACTCTTCTAGTTTCAAGCGTTCGTTTCCAGTAACAGTTTGAATTTTTAGGTTTCACTCTGTTTTCTGCTATATAGATAGATGTGTTTGAAACTCTAAATCAAACACGGTTTGTGCTAGCTCCGTGAAACTTGACAAAATGAAGTAGTTCTAAGTTCTATCTCTATGGTTTGTTTGATCTTGAAGTACCCCATGCAGAGACTGGCGAAGAACACTTTCGTTTGAAAGGGGTTGCCAAGCTTCCAAAAAACTACTCGTTTGCTGAAATCTCAGCAAACATTTTTTCACCAAATCTTGATGATACTTGGTGGTAATGATCAGTTCCCTAACCCACTTGGATGCCCAATTTTCACTCTTCTAGGTTTAAGCGTTCGTTTCCAGTAACGCTTTGAAATTTTAGGTTTCACTCTGTTTTCTGCTATATAGATAGATGTGTTTGAAACTCTAAATCAAACACGGTTTGTGCTAGCTCCGTGAAACTTGATAAAATGAAGTAGTTCTAAGTTCTCTCTCTATGGTTTGTTTCCTCTTGAAGTACCCTATGCAGAGACTGGCGAAGAACACTTTCATTTGAAAGGGGTTGCCAAGCTTCCAAAGAACTTCTCGTTTGCTGAAATCTCAGCAAACATTTTTTCACCAAATCTTGATGATACTTGGTGGTAATGATCAGTTCACTAAGCCCACTTGGCTACCCAATTTTCACTCTTCTAGGTTCAAGTGTTCGTTTCCAGTAACACTTTGAATTTTTAGGTTTCACTTTGTTTTCTGTTATATAGATAGATGTGTTTGAAACTCTAAATCAAACACGGTTTGTGCTAGCTCCTTGAAACTTGACAAAATGAAGTAGTTGTAAGTTCTATCTCTATGGTTTGTTTCCTCTTGAAGTACCCCATGCAGAGACTGGCGAAAAACACTTTCGTTTGAAAGGGGTTGCCAAGCTTCCAAAAAACTACTAGTTTGCTGAAATCTCAGCAAACATTTTTTCACCAAATCTTGATGATACTTGGTGGTAATGATCAGTTCACTAATCCCACTTGGCTGCCCAACTTTCACTCTTCTAGGTTCAAGCGTTCGTTTCCAGTAACAGTTTGAATTTTTAGGTTTCACTCTGTTTTCTGCTATATAGATAGATGTCTTTGAAACTCTAAATCAAACACGGTTTGTGCTAGCTCCGTGAAACTTGACAAAATGAAGTAGTTCTAAGTTCTATCTCTATGGTTTGTTTCCTCTTGAAGTACCCCATGCAGAGACTGGCGAAGAACACTTTCGTTTGAAAGGGGTTGCCAAGCTTCCAAAAAACTACTCGTTTGCTGAAATCTCAGCAAACATTTTTTCACCAAATCTTGATGATACTTGGTGGTAATGATCAGTTCACTAAGCCCACTTGGCTGCCCAACTTTCACTCTTCTAGGTTCAAGCGTTCGTTTCCAGTAACAGTTTGAATTTTTAGGTTTCACTCTGTTTTCTGTTATATAGATAGATGTGTTTGAAACTCTAAATCAAACACGGTTTGTGCTAGCTCCGTGAAACTTGACAAAATGAAGTAGTTCTAAGTTATATCTCTATGGTTTGTTTCCTCTTGAAGTACCCCATGCAGAGACTGGCGAAGAACACATTCGTTTGAAAGGGGTTGCCAAGCTTCCAAAAAACTACTCGTTTGCTGAAATCTCAGCAAACATTTTTTCACCAAATCTTGATGATACTTGGTGGTAATGATCAGTTCACTAAGCCCACTTGGCTGCCCAATTTTCACTCTTCTAGGTTCAAGCGTTCGTTTCCAGTAACAGTTTGAAATTTTAGGTTTCACTCTGTTTTCTGCTATATAGATAGATGTGTTTGAAACTCTAAATCAAACACGGTTTGTGCTAGCTCCGTGAAAGTTGACAAAATGAAGTAGTTCTAAGTTCTATCTCAATGGTTTGTTTCCTCTTGAAGTACCCCATGCAGAGACTGGCGAAGAACACTTTCATTTGAAAGGGGTGCCAAGCTTCCAAAAAACTTCTCGTTTGCTGAAATCTCAGCAAACATTTTTTCACCAAATCTTGATGATACTTGGTGGTAATGATCAGTTCACTAAGCCCACTTGGCTGCCCAATTTTCACTCTTCTAGGTTCAAGCGTTCGTTTCCAGTAACACTTTGAATTTTTAGGTTTCACTCTGTTTTCTGTTATATAGATAGATGTGTTTGAAACTCTAAATCAAACACGGTTTGTGCTAGCTCCTTGAAACTTGACAAAATGAAGTAGTTGTAAGTTCTATCTCTATGGTTTGTTTCCTCTTGAAGTACCCCATGCAGAGACTGGCGAAAAACACTTTCGTTTGAAAGGGGTTGCCAAGCTTCCAAAAAACTACTAGTTTGCTGAAATCTCAGCAAACATTTTTTCACCAAATCTTGATGATACTTGGTGGTAATGATCAGTTCACTAAGCCCACTTGGCTGCCCAACTTTCACTCTTCTAGGTTCAAGCGTTCGTTTCCAGTAACAGTTTGAATTTTTAGGTTTCACTCTGTTTTCTGTTATATAGATAGATGTGTTTGAAACTCTAAATCAAACACGGTTTGTGCTAGCTCCGTGAAACTTGACAAAATGAAGTAGTTCTAAGTTCTATCTCTATGGTTTGTTTCCTCTTGAAGTACCCCATGCAGAGACTGGCGAAGAACACTTTCGTTTGAAAGGGGTTGCCAAGCTTCCAAAAAACTTCTCGTTTGCTGAAATCTCAGCAAACATTTTTTCACCAAATCTTGATGATACTTGGTGGTAATGATCAGTTCACTAAGCCCACTTGGCTGCCCAATTTTCACTCTTCTAGGTTCAAGCGTTCGTTTCCAGTAACACTTTGAATTTTTAGGTTTCACTCTGTTTTCTGCTATATAGATAGATGTGTTTGAAACTCTAAATCAAACACGGTTTGTGCTAGCTGCTTGAAACTTGACAAAATGAAGTAGTTCTAAGTTCTATCTCTATGGTTTGTTTCCTCTTGAAGTACCCCATGCAGAGACAGCCGAAGAACACTTTCGTTTGAAAGGGGTTGCCAAGCTTCCAAAAAACTTCTCGTTTGCTGAAATCTCAGCAAACATTTTTTCACCAAATCTTGATGATACTTGGTGGTAAAGATCAGTTCACTAAGCCCACTTGGCTGCCCAATTTTCACTATTCTAGGTTCAAGCGTTCGTTTCCAGTAACATTTTGAATTTTTAGGTTTCACTCTGTTTTCTGTTATATAGATAGATGTGTTTGAAACTCTAAATCAAACACGGTTTGTGCTAGCTCCTTGAAACTTGACAAAATGAAGTAGTTCTAAGTTCTACCTCTATGGTTTGTTTCCTCTTGAAGTACCCCATGCAGAGACTGGCGAAAAACACTTTCGTTTGAAAGGGGTTGCCAAGCTTCCAAAATCTACTAGTTTGCTGAAATCTCAGCAAACATTTTTTCACCAAATCTTGATGATACTTGGTGGTAATGATCAGTTCACTAATCCCACTTGGCTGCCCAACTTTCACTCTTCTAGGTTCAAGCGTTCCTTTCCAGTAACAGTTTGAATTTTTAGGTTTCACTCTGTTTTCTGTTATATAGATAGATGTGTTTGAAACTCTAAATCAAACACGGTTTGTGCTAGCTCCGTGAAACTTGACAAAATGAAGTAGTTCTAAGTTCTGTCTCTATGGTTTGTTTAATCTTGAAGTACCCCATGCAGAGACTGGCGAAGAACACTTTCGTTTGAAAGGGGTTGCCAAGCTTCCAAAAAACTACTAGTTTGCTGAAATCTCAGCAAACATTTTTTCACCAAATCTTGATGATACTTGGTGGTAATGATCAGTTCACTAAGCCCACTTGGCTGCCCAACTTTCACTCTTCTAGGTTCAAGCGTTCGTTTCCAGTAACAGTTTGAATTTTTAGGTTTCACTCTGTTTTCTGTTATATAGATAGATGTGTTTGAAACTCTAAATCAAACACGGTTTGTGCTAGCTCCGTGAAACTTGACAAAATGAAGTAGTTCTAAGTTCTATCTCTATGGTTTGTTTCCTCTTGAAGTACCCCATGCAGAGACTGGCGAAGAACACTTTCGTTTGAAAGGGGTTGCCAAGCTTCCAAAAAACTACTAGTTTGCTGAAATCTCAGCAAACATTTTTTCACCAAATCTTGATGATACTTGGTGGTAATGATCAGTTCACTAAGCCCACTTGGCTGCCCAATTTTCACTCTTCTAGGTTCAAGCGTTCGTTTCCAGTAACACTTTGAAATTTTAGGTTTCACTCTGTTTTCTGCTATATAGATAGATGTGTTTGAAACTCTAAATCAAACACGGTTTGTGCTAGCTCTGTGAAACTTGACAAAATGAAGTAGTTCTAAGTTCTATCTCTATGGTTTGTTTCCTCTTGAAGTACCCCATGCAGAGACTGGCGAAGAACACTTTCATTTGAAAGGGGTTGCCAAGCTTCCAAAAAACTACTCGTTTGATGATATCTCAGCAAACGTTTTTTCACCAAATCTTGATGATACTTGGTGGTAATGATCAGTTCACTAAGCCCACTTGGCTGCCCAATTTTCACTCTTCTAGGTTCAAGCGTTCGTTTCCAGTAACACTTTGAATTTTAGGTTTCACTCTGTTTTCTGTTATATAGATAGATGTGTTTGAAACTCTAAATCAAACACGGTTTGTGCTAGCTCCTTGAAATATGACAAAATGAAGTACTTCTAAGTTCTATCTCTATGGTTTGTTTCCTCTTGAAGTACCCCATGCAGAGACTGGCGAAAAACACTTTCGTTTGAAAGGGGTTTCCAAGCTTCCAAAAAACTACTAGTTTGCTGAAATCTCAGCAAACATTTTTTCACCAAATCTTGATGATACTTGGTGGTAATGATCAGTTCACTAATCCCACTTGACTGCCCAACTTTCACTCTTCTAGGTTCAAGCGTTCGTTTCCAGTAACAGTTTGAATTTTTAGGTTTCACTCTGTTTTCTGTTATATAGATAGATGTGTTTGAAACTCTAAATCAAACACGGTTTGTGCTAGCTCCGTGAAACTTGACAAAATGAAGTAGTTCTAAGTTCTATCTCTATGGTTTGTTTCCTCTTGAAGTACCCCATGCAGAGACTGGCGAAGAACACTTTCGTTTGAGAGGGGTTGCCAAGCTTCCAAAAAACTACTAGTTTGCTGAAATCTCAGCAAACATTTTTTCACCAAATCTTGATGATACTTGGTGGTAATGATCAGTTCACTAATCCCACTTGGCTGCCCAACTTTCACTCTTCTAGTTTCAAGCGTTCGTTTCCAGTAACAGTTTGAATTTTTAGGTTTCACTCTGTTTTCTGCTATATAGATAGATGTCTTTGAAACTCTAAATTAAACACGGTTTGTGCTAGCTCCGTGAAACTTGACAAAATGAAGTAGTTCTAAGTTCTATCTCTATGGTTTGTTTCCTCTTGAAGTACCCCATGCAGAGACTGGCGAAAAACACTTTCGTTTGAAAGGGGTTGCGAAGCTTCCAAAAAACTACTCGTTTGCTGAAATCTCAGCAAACTTTTTTTCACCAAATCTTGATGATACTTGGTGGTAATGATCAGTTCACTAAGCCCACTTGGCTGCCCAATTTTCACTCTTCTTGGTTCAAGCGTTCGTTTCCAGTAACACTTTGAAATTTTAGGTTTCACTCTGTTTTCTGCTATATAGATAGATGTGTTTGAAACTCTAAATCAAACACGGTTTGTGCTAGCTCCGTGAAACTTGACAAAATGAAGTAGTTCTAAGTTCTATCTCTATGGTTTGTTTCCTCTTGAAGTACCCCATGCAGAGACAGCCGAAGAACACTTTCGTTTGAAAGGGGTTGCCAAGCTTCCAAAAAACTTCTCGTTTGCTGAAATCTCAGCAAACATTTTTTCACCAAATCTTGATGATACTTGGTGGTAATGATCAGTTCACTAAGCCCACTTGGCTGCCCAATTTTCACTCTTCTAGGTTCAAGCGTTCGTTTCCAGTAACACTTTGAATTTTTAGGTTTCACTCTGTTTTCTGCTATATAGATAGATGTGTTTGAAACTCTAAATCAAACACGGTTTGTGCCAGCTCCTTGAAACTTGACGAAATGAAGTAGTTCTAACTTCTATCTCTATGGTTTGTTTCCTCTTGAAGTACCCCATGCAGAGACTGGCGAAGAAACTTTCATTTGAAAGGGGTTGCCAAGCTTCCAAAATACTACTAGTTTGCTGAAATCTCAGCAAACATTTTTTCACCAAATCTTGATGATACTTGGTGGTAATGATCAGTTCACTAATCCCACTTGGCTGCCCAACTTTCACTCTTCTAGGTTCAAGCGTTCGTTTCCAGTAACAGTTTGAATTTTTAGGTTTCACTCTGTTTTCTGTTATATAGATAGATGTGTTTGAAACTCTAAATCAAACACGGTTTGTGCTAGCTCCGTGAAACTTGACGAAATGAAGTAGTTCTAAGTTCTATCTCTATGGTTTGTTTCCTCTTGAAGTACCCCATGCAGAGACTGGCGAAGAACACTTTCGTTTGAGAGGGGTTGCCAAGCTTCCAAAAAACTACTAGTTTGCTGAAATCTCAGCAAACATTTTTTCACCAAATCTTGATGATACTTGGTGGTAATGAGCAGTTCACTAATCCCACTTGGCTGCCCAACTTTCACTCTTCTAGGTTCAAGCGTTCGTTTCCAGTAACAGTTTGAATTTTTAGGTTTCACTCTTTTTTCTGCTATATAGATAGATGTCTTTGAAACTCTAAATCAAACACGGTTTGTGCTAGCTCCGTGAAACTTGACAAAATGAAGTAGTTCTAAGTTCTATCTCTATGGTTTGTTTCCTCTTGAAGTACCCCATGCAGAGACTGGCGAAGAACACTTTCGTTTGAAAGGGGTTGCCAAGCTTCCAAAAAACTACTCGTTTGCTGGAATCTCAGCAAACATTTTTTCACCAAATCTTGATGATACTTGGTGGTAATGATCAGTTCACTAAGCCCACTTGGCTGCCCAACTTTCACTCTTCTAGGTTCAAGCGTTCGTTTCCAGTAACACTTTCAATTTTTAGGTTTCACTCTGTTTTCTGCTATATAGATAGATGTGTTTGAAACTCTAAATCAAACACGGTTTGTGCTGGCTCCTTGAAACTTGACAAAATGAAGTAATTCTAAGTTCTATCTCTATGGTTTGTTTCCTCTTGAAGTACCCCATGCAGAGACTGGCGAAAAACACTTTCGTTTGAAAGGTGTTGCCAAGCTTCCAAAAAACTACTAGTTTGCTGAAATCTCAGCAAACATTTTTTCACCAAATCTTGATGATATTTGGTGGTAATGATCAGTTCACTAATCCCACTTGGCTGCCCAACTTTCACTCTTCTAGGTTCAAGCGTTCGTTTCCACTAACAGTTTGAATTTTTAGTTTTCACTCTGTTTTCTGTTATATAGATAGATGTGTTTGAAACTCTAAATCAAACACGGTTTGTGCTAGCTCCGTGAAACTTGACGAAATGAAGTAGTTCTAAGTTCTATCTCTATGGTTTGTTTCCTCTTGAAGTACCCCATGCAGAGACTGGCGAAGAACACTTTCGTTTGAGAGGGGTTGCCAAGCTTCCAAAAAACTACTAGTTTGCTGAAATCTCAGCAAACATTTTTTCACCAAATCTTGATGATACTTGGTGGTAATGATCAGTTCACTAATCCCACTTCCCTGCCCAACTTTCACTCTTCTAGGTTCAAGCGTTCATTTCCAGTAACCGTTTGAATTTTTAGGTTTCACTCTTTTTTCTGCTATATAGATAGATGTCTTTGAAACTCTAAATCAAACACGGTTTGTGCTAGCTCCGTGAAACTTGAAAAAATGAAGTAGTTCTAAGTTCTATCTCTATGGTTTGTTTCCTCTTGAAGTACCCCATGCAGAGACTGGCGAAGAACACTTTCGTTTGAAAGGGGTTGCCAAGCTTCCAAAAAACTACTCGTTTGCTGAAATCTCAGCAAACATTTTTTCACCAAATCTTGATGATACTTGGTGGTAATGATCAGTTCACTAAGCCCACTTGGCTGCCCAATTTTCACTCTTCTAGGTTCAAGCGTTCGTTTCCAGTAACACTTTGAAATTTTAGGTTTCACTCTGTTTTCTGCTATATAGATAGATGTGTTTGAAACTCTAAATTAAACACGGTTTGTGCTAGCTCCGTGAAACTTGACAAAATGAAGTAGTTCTAAGTTCTATCTCTATGGTTTGTTTCCTCTTGAAGTACCCCATGCAGAGACTGGCGAAGAACACTTTCGTTTGAAAGGGGTTGCCAAGCTTCCAAAAACCTTCTCGTTTGCTGAAATCTCAGCAAACATTTTTTCACCAAATCTTGATGATACTTGGTGGTAATGATCAGTTCACTAAGCCCACTTGGCTGCCCAATTTTCACTCTTCTAGGTTCAAGCGTTCGTTTCCAGTAACACTTTGAATTTTTAGGTTTCACTCTGTTTTCTGTTATATAGATAGATGTGTTTGAAACTCTAAATCAAACACGGTTTGTGCTAGCTCCTTGAAACTTGACAAAATGAAGTAGTTCTAAGTTCTATCTCTATGGTTTGTTTCCTCTTGAAGTACCCCATGCAGAGTCTGGCGAAAAACACTTTCGTTTGAAAGGGGTTTGCCAAGCTTCCAAAAAACTACTAGTTTGCTGAAATCTCAGCAAACATTTTTTCACCAAATCTTGATGATACTTGGTGGTAATGATCAGTTCACTAAGCCCACTTGGCTGCCCAACTTTCACTCTTCTAGGTTCAAGCGTTCGTTTCCAGTAACAGTTTGAATTTTTAGGTTTCACTCTGTTTTCTGTTATATAGATAGATGTGTTTGAAACTCTAAATCAAACACGGTTTGTGCTAGCTCCGTGAAACTTGACAAAATGAAGTAGTTCTCAGTTCTATCTCTATGGTTTGTTTCCTCTTGAAGTACCCCATGCAGAGACTGGCGAAGAACACTTTCGTTTGAAACGGGTTGCCAAGCTTCCAAAAAACTACTAGTTTGCTGAAATCTCAGCAAACATTTTTACACCAAATCTTGATGATACTTGGTGGTAATGATCAGTTCACTAAGCCCACTTGGCTGCCCAATTTTCACTCTTCTAGGTTCAAGCGTTCGTTTCCAGTAACACTTTGAAATTTTAGGTTTCACTCTGTTTTCTGCTATATAGATAGATGTGTTTGAAACTCTAAATCAAACACGGTTTGTGCTAGCTCCGTGAAACTTGACAAAATGAAGTAGTTCTAAGTTCTATCTCTATGGTTTGTTTCCTCTTGAAGTACCCCATGCAGAGACTGGCGAAGAACACTTTCATTTGAAAGGGGTTGCCAAGCTTCCAAAAAACTACTCGTTTGCTGAAATCTCAGCAAACATTTTTTCACCAAATCTTGATGATACTTGGTGGTAATGATCAGTTCACTAATCCCACTTGGCTGCCCAATTTTCACTCTTCTAGGTTCAAGCGTTCGTTTCCAGTAACACTTTGAATTTTTAGGTTACACTCTGTTTTCTGCTATATAGATAGATGTGTTTGAAACTCTAAATCAAACACGCTTTGTGCTAGCTCCTTGAAACTTGACAAAATGAAGTAGTTCTAAGTTCTATCTCTATGGTTTGTTTCCTCTTGAAGTACCCCATGCAGAGACTGGCGAAAAACACTTTCGTTTGAAAGGGGTTGCCAAGCTTCCAAAAAACTACTAGTTTGCTGAAATCTCAGCAAACATTTTTTCACCAAATCTTGATGATACTTGGTGGTAATGATCAGTTCACTAATCCCACTTGGCTTCCCAACTTTCACTCTTCTAGGTTCAAGCGTTCGTTTCCAGTAACAGTTTGAATTTTTAGGTTTCACTCTGTTTTCTGTTATATAGATAGATGTGTTTGAAACTCTAAATCAAACACGGTTTGTGCTAGCTCCGTGAAACTTGACAAAATGAAGTAGTTCTAAGTTCTATCTCTATGGTTTGTTTCCTCTTGAAGTACCCCATGCAGAGACTGGCGAAGAACACTTTCGTTTGAGAGGGGTTGCCAAGTTTCCAAAAAACTACTCGTTTGCTGAAATCTCAGCAAACATTTTTTCACAAAATCTTGATGATACTTGGTGGTAATAATCAGTTCACTAAGCCCACTTGGCTGCCCAATTTTCACTCTTCTAGGTTCAAGCGTTCGTTTCCAGTAACACTTTGAATTTTTAGGTTTCACTCTGTTTTCTGCTATATAGATAGATGTGTTTGAAACTCTAAATCAAACACGGTTTGTGCTAGCTCCTTGAAACTTGACCAAATGAAGTAGTTCTAACTTCTATCTCTATGGTTTGTTTCCTCTTGAAGTACCCCATGCAGAGACTGGCGAAAAACACTTTCGTTTGAAAGGGGTTGCCAAGCTTCCAAAAAACTACTAGTTTGCTGAAATCTCAGCAAACATTTTTTCACCAAATCTTGATGATACTTGGTGGTAATGATCAGTTCACTAATCCCACTTGGCTGCCCAACTTTCACTCTTCTAGGTTCAAGCGTTCGTTTCCAGTAACAGTTTGAATTTTTAGGTTTCACTCTGTTTTCTGCTATATAGATAGATGTCTTTGAAACTCTAAATCAAACACGGCTTGTGCTAGCTCCGTGAAACTTGACAAAATGAAGTAGTTCTAAGTTCTATCTCTATGGTTTGTTTCCTCTTGAAGTACCCCATGCAGAGACTGGCGAAGAACACTTTCGTTTGAAAGGGGTTGCCAAGCTTCCAAAAAACTACTCGTTTGCTGAAATCTCAGCAAACATTTTTTCACCAAATCTTGATGATACTTGGTGGTAATGATCAGTTCACTAAGCCCACTTGGCTGCCCAATTTTCACTCTTCTAGGTTCAAGCGTTTGTTTCCAGTAACACTTTGAAATTTTAGGTTTCACTCTGTTTTCTGCTATATAGATAGATGTGTTTGAAACTCTAAATCAAACACGGTTTGTGCTAGCTCCGTGAAACTTGACAAAATGAAGTAGTTCTAAGTTCTATCTCTATGGTTTGTTTCCTCTTGAAGTACCCCATGCAGAGACAGCCGAAGAACACTTTCGTTTGAAAGGGGTTGCCAAGCTTCCAAAAAACTTCTCGTTTGCTGAAATCTCAGCAAACATTTTTTCACCAAATCTTGATGATACTTGGTGGTAATGATCAGTTCACTAAGCCCACTTGGCTGCCCAATTTTCACTCTTCTAGGTTCAAGCGTTTGTTTCCAGTAACACTTTGAAATTTTAGGTTTCACTCTGTTTTCTGCTATATAGATAGATGTGTTTGAAACTCTAAATCAAACACGGTTTGTGCTAGCTCCGTGAAACTTGACAAAATGAAGTAGTTCTAAGTTCTATCTCTATGGTTTGTTTCCTCTTGAAGTACCCCATGCAGAGACAGCCGAAGAACACTTTCGTTTGAATGAGGTTGCCAAGCTTCCAAAACTTCTCGTTTGCTGAAATCTCAGCAAACATTTTTTCACCAAATCTTGATGATACTTGGTGGTAATGATCAGTTCACTAAGCCCACTTGGCTGCCCAATTTTCACTCTTCTAGGTTCAAGCGTTCGTTTCCAGTAACACTTTGAATTTTCAGGTTTCACTCTGTTTTCTGTTATATAGATAGATGTGTTTGAAACTCTAAATCAAACACGGTTTGTGCTAGCTCCTTGAAACTTGACAAAATGAAGTAGTTCTAAGTTCTATCTCTATGGTTTGTTTCCTCTTGAAGTACCCCATGCAGAGACTGGCGAAAAACACTTTCGTTTGAAAGGGGTTGCCAAGCTTCCAAAAAACTACTAGTTTGCTGAAATCTCAGCAAACATTTTTTCACCAAATCTTGATGATACTTGGTGGTAATGATCAGTTCACTAAGCCCACTTGGCTGCCCAACTTTCACTCTTCTAGGTTCAAGCGTTCGTTTCCAGTAACAGTTTGAATTTTTAGGTTTCACTCTGTTTTCTGTTATATAGATAGATGTGTTTGAATCTCTAAATCAAACACGGTTTGTGCTAGCTCCGTGAAACTTGACAAAATGAAGTAGTTCTCAGTTCTATCTCTATGGTTTGTTTCCTCTTGAAGTACCCCATGCAGAGACTGGCGAAGAACACTTTCGTTTGAAACGGGTTGCCAAGCTTCCAAAAAACTACTAGTTTGCTGAAATCTCAGCAAACATTTTTTCACCAAATCTTGATGATACTTGGTGGTAATGATCAGTTCACTAAGCCCACTTGGCTGCCCAATTTTCACTCTTCTAGGTTCAAGCGTTCGTTTCCAGTAACACTTTGAAATTTTAGGTTTCACTCTGTTTTCTGCTATATAGATAGATGTGTTTGAAACTCTAAATCAAACACGGTTTGTGCTAGCTCCGTGAAACTTGACAAAATGAAGTAGTTCTAAGTTCTATCTCTATGGTTTGTTTCCTCTTGAAGTACCCCATGCAGAGACTGGCGAAGAACACTTTCATTTGAAAGGGGTTGCCAAGCTTCCAAAAAACTACTCGTTTGCTGAAGTCTCAGCAAACATTTTTTCACCAAATCTTGATGATACTTGGTGGTAATGATCAGTTCACTAATCCCACTTGGCTGCCCAATTTTCACTCTTCTAGGTTCAAGCGTTCGTTTCCAGTAACACTTTGAATTTTTAGGTTACACTCTGTTTTCTGCTATATAGATAGATGTGTTTGAAACTCTAAATCAAACACGCTTTGTGCTAGCTCCTTGAAACTTGACAAAATGAAGTAGTTCTAAGTTCTATCTCTATGGTTTGTTTCCTCTTGAAGTACCCCATGCAGAGACTGGCGAAAAACACTTTCGTTTGAAAGGGGTTGCCAAGCTTCCAAAAAACTACTAGTTTGCTGAAATCTCAGCAAACATTTTTTCACCAAATCTTGATGATACTTGGTGGTAATGATCAGTTCACTAATCCCACTTGGCTTCCCAACTTTCACTCTTCTAGGTTCAAGCGTTCGTTTCCAGTAACAGTTTGAATTTTTAGGTTTCACTCTGTTTTCTGTTATATAGATAGATGTGTTTGAAACTCTAAATCAAACACGGTTTGTGCTAGCTCCGTGAAACTTGACAAAATGAAGTAGTTCTAAGTTCTATCTCTATGGTTTGTTTCCTCTTGAAGTACCCCATGCAGAGACTGGCGAAGAACACTTTCGTTTGAGAGGGGTTGCCAAGTTTCCAAAAAACTACTCGTTTGCTGAAATCTCAGCAAACATTTTTTCACAAAATCTTGATGATACTTGGTGGTAATAATCAGTTCACTAAGCCCACTTGGCTGCCCAATTTTCACTCTTCTAGGTTCAAGCGTTCGTTTCCAGTAACACTTTGAATTTTTAGGTTTCACTCTGTTTTCTGCTATATAGATAGATGTGTTTGAAACTCTAAATCAAACACGGTTTGTGCTAGCTCCTTGAAACTTGACCAAATGAAGTAGTTCTAACTTCTATCTCTATGGTTTGTTTCCTCTTGAAGTACCCCATGCAGAGACTGGCGAAAAACACTTTCGTTTGAAAGGGGTTGCCAAGCTTCCAAAAAACTACTAGTTTGCTGAAATCTCAGCAAACATTTTTTCACCAAATCTTGATGATACTTGGTGGTAATGATCAGTTCACTAATCCCACTTGGCTGCCCAACTTTCACTCTTCTAGGTTCAAGCGTTCGTTTCCAGTAACAGTTTGAATTTTTAGGTTTCACTCTGTTTTCTGCTATATAGATAGATGTCTTTGAAACTCTAAATCAAACACGGCTTGTGCTAGCTCCGTGAAACTTGACAAAATGAAGTAGTTCTAAGTTCTATCTCTATGGTTTGTTTCCTCTTGAAGTACCCCATGCAGAGACTGGCGAAGAACACTTTCGTTTGAAAGGGGTTGCCAAGCTTCCAAAAAACTACTCGTTTGCTGAAATCTCAGCAAACATTTTTTCACCAAATCTTGATGATACTTGGTGGTAATGATCAGTTCACTAAGCCCACTTGGCTGCCCAATTTTCACTCTTCTAGGTTCAAGCGTTTGTTTCCAGTAACACTTTGAAATTTTAGGTTTCACTCTGTTTTCTGCTATATAGATAGATGTGTTTGAAACTCTAAATCAAACACGGTTTGTGCTAGCTCCGTGAAACTTGACAAAATGAAGTAGTTCTAAGTTCTATCTCTATGGTTTGTTTCCTCTTGAAGTACCCCATGCAGAGACAGCCGAAGAACACTTTCGTTTGAAAGGGGTTGCCAAGCTTCCAAAAAACTTCTCGTTTGCTGAAATCTCAGCAAACATTTTTTCACCAAATCTTGATGATACTTGGTGGTAATGATCAGTTCACTAAGCCCACTTGGCTGCCCAATTTTCACTCTTCTAGGTTCAAGCGTTTGTTTCCAGTAACACTTTGAAATTTTAGGTTTCACTCTGTTTTCTGCTATATAGATAGATGTGTTTGAAACTCTAAATCAAACACGGTTTGTGCTAGCTCCGTGAAACTTGACAAAATGAAGTAGTTCTAAGTTCTATCTCTATGGTTTGTTTCCTCTTGAAGTACCCCATGCAGAGACAGCCGAAGAACACTTTCGTTTGAAAGGGGTTGCCAAGCTTCCAAAACTTCTCGTTTGCTGAAATCTCAGCAAACATTTTTTCACCAAATCTTGATGATACTTGGTGGTAATGATCAGTTCACTAAGCCCACTTGGCTGCCCAATTTTCACTCTTCTAGGTTCAAGCGTTCGTTTCCAGTAACACTTTGAATTTTCAGGTTTCACTCTGTTTTCTGTTATATAGATAGATGTGTTTGAAACTCTAAATCAAACACGGTTTGTGCTAGCTCCTTGAAACTTGACAAAATGAAGTAGTTCTAAGTTCTATCTCTATGGTTTGTTTCCTCTTGAAGTACCCCATGCAGAGACTGGCGAAAAACACTTTCGTTTGAAAGGGGTTGCCAAGCTTCCAAAAAACTACTAGTTTGCTGAAATCTCAGCAAACATTTTTTCACCAAATCTTGATGATACTTGGTGGTAATGATCAGTTCACTAAGCCCACTTGGCTGCCCAACTTTCACTCTTCTAGGTTCAAGCGTTCGTTTCCAATAACAGTTTGAATTTTTAGGTTTCACTCTGTTTTCTGTTATATAGATAGATGTGTTTGAATCTCTAAATCAAACACGGTTTGTGCTAGCTCCGTGAAACTTGACAGAATGAAGTAGTTCTAAGTTCTATCTCTATGGTTTGTTTCCTCTTGAAGTACCCCATGCAGAGACTGGCGAAGAACACTTTCGTTTGAAAGGGGTTGCCAAGCTACCAAAAAACTACTAGTTTGCTGAAATCTCAGCAAACATTTTTTCACCAAATCTTGATGATACTTGGTGGTAATGATCAGTTCACTAAGCCCACTTGGCTGCCCAATTTTCACTCTTCTAGGTTCAAGCGTTCGTTTCCAGTAACACTTTGAATTTTTAGGTTTCACTCTGTTTTCTGCTATATAGATAGATGTGTTTGAAACTCTAAATCAAACACGGTTTGTGCTAGCTCCTTGAAACTTGAGCAAATGAAGTAGTTCTAAGTTCTATCTCTATGGTTTGTTTCCTCTTGAAGTACCCCATGCAGAGACTGGCGAAGAACACTTTCGTTTGAGAGGGGTTGCCAAGTTTCCAAAAAACTACTCGTTTGCTGAAATCTCAGCAAACATTTTTTCACAAAATCTTGATGATACTTGGTGGTAATGATCAGTTCACTAAGCCCACTTGGCTGCCCAATTTTCACTCTTCTAGGTTCAAGCGTTCGTTTCCAGTAACACTTTGAATTTTTAGGTTTCACTCTGTTTTCTGCTATATAGATAGATGTGTTTGAAACTCTAAATCAAACACGGTTTGTGCTAGCTCCTTGAAACTTGACAAAATGAAGTAGTTCTAAGTTCTATCTCTATGGTTTGTTTCCTCTTGAAGTACCCCACGCAGAGACTGGCGAAAAACACTTTCGTTTGAAAGGGGTTGCCAAGCTTCCAAAAAACTACTAGTTTGCTGAAATCTCAGCAAACATTTTTTCACCAAATCTTGATGATACTTGGTGGTAATGATCAGTTCACTAATCCCACTTGGCTGCCCAACTTTCACTCTTCTAGGTTCAAGCGTTCGTTTCCAGTAACAGTTTGAATTTTTAGGTTTCACTCTGTTTTCTGTTATATAGATAGATGTGTTTGAATCTCTAAATCAAACACGGTTTGTGCTAGCTTTGTGAAACTTGACAAAATGAAGTAGTTCTAAGTTCTATCTCTATGGTTTGTTTCCTCTTGAAGTACCCCATGCAGAGACTGGCGAAGAACACTTTCGTTTGAGAGGGGTTGCCAAGCTTCCAAAAAACTACTAGTTTGCTGAAATCTCAGCAAATATTTTTTCACCAAATCTTGATGATACTTGGTGGTAATGATCAGTTCACTAAGCCCACTTGGCTGCCCAATTTTCACTCTTCTAGGTTCAAGCGTTTGTTTCCAGTAACACTTTGAAATTTTAGGTTTCACTCTGTTTTCTGCTATATAGATAGATGTGTTTGAAACTCTAAATCAAACACGGTTTGTGCTAGCTCCGTGAAACTTGACAAAATGAAGTAGTTCTAAGTTCTATCTCTATGGTTTGTTTCCTCTTGAAGTAACCCATGCAGAGACAGCCGAAGAACACTTTCGTTTGAAAGGGGTTGCCAAGCTTCCAAAAAACTTCTCGTTTGCTGAAATCTCAGCAAACATTTTTTCACCAAATCTTGATGATACTTGGTGGTAATGATCAGTTCACTAAGCCCACTTGGCTGCCCAATTTTCACTCTTCTAGGTTCAAGCGTTCGTTTCCAGTAACACTTTGAATTTTTAGGTTTCACTCTGTTTTCTGTTATATAGATAGATGTGTTTGAAACTCTAAATCAAACACGGTTTGTGCTAGCTCCTTGAAACTTGACAAAATGAAGTAGTTCTAAGTTCTATCTCTATGGTTTGTTTCCTCTTGAAGTACCCCATGCAGAGACTGGCGAAAAACACTTTCGTTTGAAAGGGGTTGCCAAGCTTCCAAAAAACTACTAGTTTGCTGAAATCTCAGCAAACATTTTTTCACCAAATCTTGATGATACTTGGTGGTAATGATCAGTTCACTAAGCCCACTTGGCTGCCCAACTTTCACTCTTCTAGGTTCAAGCGTTCGTTTCCAGTAACAGTTTGAATTTTTAGGTTTCACTCTGTTTTCTGTTATATAGATAGATGTGTTTGAATCTCTAAATCAAACACGGTTTGTGCTAGCTCCGTGAAACTTGACAGAATGAAGTAGTTCTAAGTTCTATCTCTATGGTTTGTTTCCTCTTGAAGTACCCCATGCAGAGACAGGCGAAGAACACTTTCGTTTGAAAGGGGTTGCCAAGCTACCAAAAAACTACTAGTTTGCTGAAATCTCAGCAAACATTTTTTCACCAAATCTTGATGATACTTGGTGGTAATGATCAGTTCACTAAGCCCACTTGGCTGCCCAATTTTCACTCTTCTAGGTTCAAGCGTTCGTTTCCAGTAACACTTTGAATTTTTAGGTTTCACTCTGTTTTCTGCTATATAGATAGATGTGTTTGAAACTCTAAATCAAACACGGTTTGTGCTAGCTCCTTGAAACTTGAGCAAATGAAGTAGTTCTAAGTTCTATCTCTATGGTTTGTTTCCTCTTGAAGTACCCCATGCAGAGACTGGCGAAGAACACTTTCGTTTGAGAGGGGTTGCCAAGTTTCCAAAAAACTACTCGTTTGCTGAAATCTCAGCAAACATTTTTTCACAAAATCTTGATGATACTTGGTGGTAATGATCAGTTCACTAAGCCCACTTGGCTGCCCAATTTTCACTCTTCTAGGTTCAAGCGTTCGTTTCCAGTAACACTTTGAATTTTTAGGTTTCACTCTGTTTTCTGCTATATAGATAGATGTGTTTGAAACTCTAAATCAAACACGGTTTGTGCTAGCTCCTTGAAACTTGACAAAATGAAGTAGTTCTAAGTTCTATCTCTATGGTTTGTTTCCTCTTGAAGTACCCCATGCAGAGACTGGCGAAAAACACTTTCGTTTGAAAGGGGTTGCCAAGCTTCCAAAAAACTACTAGTTTGCTGAAATCTCAGCAAACATTTTTTCACCAAATCTTGATGATACTTGGTGGTAATGATCAGTTCACTAAACCCACTTGGCTGCCCAACTTTCACTCTTCTAGGTTCAAGCGTTCGTTTCCAGTAACAGTTTGAATTTTTAGGTTTCACTCTGTTTTCTGTTATATAGATAGATGTGTTTGAATCTCTAAATCAAACACGGTTTGTGCTAGCTCCGTGAAACTTGACAAAATGAAGTAGTTCTAAGTTCTATCTCTATGGTTTGTTTCCTCTTGAAGTACCCCATGCAGAGACTATCGAAGAACACTTTCGTTTGAGAGGGGTTGCCAAGCTTCCAAAAAACTACTAGTTTGCTGAAATCTCAGCAAACATTTTTTCACCAAATCTTGATGATACTTGGTGGTAATGATCAGTTCACTAATCCCACTTGGCTGCCCAACTTTCACTCTTCTAGGTTCAAGCGTTCGTTTCCAGTAACAGTTTGAATTTTTAGGTTTCACTCTGTTTTCTGCTATATAGATAGATGTCTTTGAAACTCTAAATCAAACACGGCTTGTGCTAGCTCCGTGAAACTTGACAAAATGAAGTAGTTCTAAGTTCTATCTCTATGGTTTGTTTCCTCTTGAAGTACCCCATGCAGAGACTGGCGAAGAACACTTTCGTTTGAAAGGGGTTGCCAAGCTTCCAAAAAACTACTCGTTTGCTGAAATCTCAGCAAACATTTTTTCACCAAATCTTGATGATACTTGGTGGTAATGATCAGTTCACTAAGCCCACTTGGCTGCCCAATTTTCACTCTTCTAGGTTCAAGCGTTTGTTTCCAGTAACACTTTGAAATTTTAGGTTTCACTCTGTTTTCTGCTATATAGATAGATGTGTTTGAAACTCTAAATCAAACACGGTTTGTGCTAGCTCCGTGAAACTTGACAAAATGAAGTAGTTCTAAGTTCTATCTCTATGGTTTGTTTCCTCTTGAAGTACCCCATGCAGAGACAGCCGAAGAACACTTTCGTTTGAAAGGGGTTGCCAAGCTTCCAAAAAACTTCTCGTTTGCTGAAATCTCAGCAAACATTTATTCACCAAATCTTGATGATACTTGGTGGTAATGATCAGTTCACTAAGCCCACTTGGCTGCCCAATTTTCACTCTTCTAGGTTCAAGCGTTTGTTTCCAGTAACACTTTGAATTTTTAGGTTTCACTCTGTTTTTTGCTATATAGATAGATGTGTTTGAAACTCTAAATCAAACACGGTTTGTGCTAGCTCCGTGAAACTTGACAAAATGAAGTAGTTCTAAGTTCTATCTCTATGGTTTGTTTCCTCTTGAAGTACCCCATGCAGAGACAGCCGAAGAACACTTTCGTTTGAAAGGGGTTGCCAAGCTTCCAAAAAACTTCTCGTTTGCTGAAATCTCAGCAAACATTTTTTCACCAAATCTTGATGATACTTGGTGGTAATGATCAGTTCACTAAGCCCACTTGGCTGCCCAATTTTCACTCTTCTAGGTTCAAGCGTTCGTTTCCAGTAACACTTTGAATTTTTAGGTTTCACTCTGTTTTCTGTTATATAGATAGATGTGTTTGAAACTCTAAATCAAACACGGTTTGTGCTAGCTCCTTGAAACTTGACAAAATGAAGTAGTTCTAAGTTCTATCTCTATGGTTTGTTTCCTCTTGAAGTACCCCATGCAGAGACTGGCGAAAAACACTTTCGTTTGAAAGGGGTTGCCAAGCTTAAAAAAAACTACTAGTTTGCTGAAATCTCAGCAAACATTTTTTCACCAAATCTTGATGATACTTGGTGGTAATGATCAGTTCACTAAGCCCACTTGGCTGCCCAACTTTCACTCTTCTAGGTTCAAGCGTTCGTTTCCAGTAACAGTTTGAATTTTTAGGTTTCACTCTGTTTTCTGTTATATAGATAGATGTGTTTGAATCTCTAAATCAAACACGGTTTGTGCTAGCTCCGTGAAACTTGACAGAATGAAGTAGTTCTAAGTTCTATCTCTATGGTTTGTTTCCTCTTGAAGTACCCCATGCAGAGACTGGCGAAGAACACTTTCGTTTGAAAGGGGTTGCCAAGCTACCAAAAAACTACTAGTTTGCTGAAATCTCAGCAAACATTTTTTCACCAAATCTTGATGATACTTGGTGGTAATGATCAGTTCACTAAGCCCACTTGGCTGCCCAATTTTCACTCTTCTAGGTTCAAGCGTTCGTTTCCAGTAACACTTTGAATTTTTAGGTTTCACTCTGTTTTCTGCTATATAGATAGATGTGTTTGAAACTCTAAATCAAACACGGTTTGTGCTAGCTCCTTGAAACTTGAGCAAATGAAGTAGTTCTAAGTTCTATCTCTATGGTTTGTTTCCTCTTGAAGTACCCCATGCAGAGACTGGCGAAAAACACTTTCATTTGAAAGGGGTTGCCAAGCTTCCAAAAAACTACTAGTTTGCTGAAATCTCAGCAAACATTTTTTCACCAAATCTTGATGATACTTGGTGGTAATGATCAGTTCACTAATCCCACTTGGCTGCCCAAGTTTCACATTTCTAGGTTCAAGCGTTCGTTTCCAGTAACAGTTTGAATTTTTAGGTTTCACTCTGTTTTCTGCTATATATATAGATGTGTTTGAAACTCTAAATCAAACACGGTTTGTGCTAGCTCCGTGAAACTTGACAAAATGAAGTAGTTCTAAGTTCTATCTCTATGGTTTGTTTCCTCTTGAAGTACCCCATGCAGAGACTGGCGAAGAACACTTTCGTTTGAAAGGGGTTGCCAAGCTTCCAAAAAACTACTCGTTTGCTGAAATTTCAGCAAACATTTTTCAAAAATCTTGATGATACTTGGTGGTAATGATCAGGTCACTAAGCCCACTTGGCCGCCCAATTTTCACTCTTCTAGGTTCAAGCGTTCGTTTCCAGTAACAGTTTGAAATTTTAGGTTTCACTCTGTTTTCTGCTATATAGATAGATGTGTTTGAAACTCTAAATCAAACACGGTTTGTGCTAGCTCCGTGAAACTTGACAAAATGAAGTAGTTCTAAGTTCTATCTCTATGGTTTGTTTCCTCTTGAAGTACCCCATGCAGAGACTGGCGAAAAACACTTTCGTTTGAAAAAGGTTGCCAAGCTTCCAAAAAACTACTAGTTTGCTGAAATCTCAGCAAACATTTTTTCACCAAATCTTGATGATACTTGGTGGTAATGATCAGTTCACTAATCCCACTTGGCTGCCCAACATTCACTCTTCTAGGTTCAAGCGTTCGTTTCCAGTAACACTTTGAATTTTTAGGTTTCACTCTGTTTTCTGTTATATAGATAGATGTGTTTGAAACTCTAAATCAAACACGGTTTGTGCTAGCTCCTTGAAACTTGACAAAATGAAGTAGTTCTAAGTTCTATCTCTATGGTTTGTTTCCTCTTGAAGTACCCCATGCAGAGACTGGCGAAAAACACTTTCGTTTGAAAGGGGTTGCCAAGCTTCCAAAAAACTACTAGTTTGCTGAAATCTCAGCAAACATTTTTTCACCAAATCTTGATGATACTTGGTGGTAATGATCAGTTCACTAATACCACTTGGCTGCCCAACTTTCACTCTTCTAGGTTCAAGCGTTCGTTTCCAGTAACAGTTTGAATTTTTAGGTTTCACTCTGTTTTCTGTTATATAGATAGATGTGTTTGAAACTCTAAATCAAACACGGTTTGTGCTAGCTCCGTGAAACTTTACAAAATGAAGTAGTTCTAAGTTCTATCTCTATGGTTTGTTTCCTCTTGAAGTACCCCATGCAGAGACTGGCGAAGAACACTTTCGTTTGAAAGGGGTTGCCAAGCTTCCAAAAAACTACTCGTTTCCTGAAATCTCAGCAAACATTTTTTCACCAAAACTTGATGATACTTGGTGGTAATGATCAGGTCACTAAGCCCACTTGGCTGCCCAATTTTCACTCTTCTAGGTTCAAGCGTTCGTTTCCAGTAACAGTTTGAAATTTTAGGTTTCACTCTGTTTTCTGCTATATAGATAGATGTGTTTGAAACTCTAAATCAAACACGGTTTGTGCTAGCTCCGTGAAACTTGACAAAATGAAGTAGTTCTAAGGTCTATCTCTATGGTTTGTTTCCTCTTGAAGTACCCCATGCAGAGACTGGCGAAGAACACTTTCATTTGAAAGGGGTTGCCAAGCTTCCAAAAAACTACTCGTTTGCTGAAATCTCAGCAAACATTTTTTCACCAAATCTTGATGATACTTGGTGGTAATGATCAGTTCACTAAGCCCACTTGGCTGCCCAATTTTCACTCTTCTAGGTTCAAGCGTTCGTTTCCAGTAACACTTTGAATTTTTAGGTTTCACTCTGTTTTCTGCTATATAGATAGATGTGTTTGAAACTCTAAATCAAACACGGTTTGTGCTAGCTCCTTGAAACTTGACAAAATGAAGTAGTTCTAAGTTCTATCTCTATGGTTTGTTTCCTCTTGAAGTACCCCATGCAGAGACTGGCGAAAAACACTTTCGTTTGAAAGGGGTTGCCAAGCTTCCAAAAAACTACTAGTTTGCTGAAATCTCAGCAAACATTTTTTCACCAAATCTTGATGATACTTGGTGGTAATGATCAGTTCACTAATCCCACTTGGCTGCCCAACTTTCACTCTTCTAGGTTCAAGCGTTCGTTTCCAGTAACAGTTTGAATTTTTAGGTTTCACTCTGTTTTCTGTTATATAGATAGATGTGTTTGAAACTCTAAATCAAACACGGTTTGTGCTAGCTCCGTGAAACTTGACAAAATGAAGTAGTTCTAAGTTCTATCTCTATGGTTTGTTTCCTCTTGAAGTACCCCATGCAGAAACTGGCGAAGAACACTTTCGTTTGAGAGGGGTTGCCAAGCTTCCAAAAAACTACTAGTTTGCTGAAATCTCAGCAAACATTTTTTCACCAAATCTTGATGATACTTGGTGGTAATGATCAGTTCACTAATCCCACTTGGCTGCCCAACTTTCACTCTTCTAGGTTCAAGCGTTCGTTTCCAGTAACAGTTTGAATTTTTAGGTTTCACTATGTTTTCTGCTATATAGATAGATGTCTTTGAAACTCTAAATCAAACACGGCTTGTGCTAGCTCCGTGAAACTTGACAAAATGAAGTAGTTCTAAGTTCTATCTCTATGGTTTGTTTCCTCTTGAAGTACCCCATGCAGAGACTGGCGAAGAACACTTTCGTTTGAAAGAGGTTGCCAAGCTTCCAAAAAACTACTGGTTTGCTGAAATCTCAGCAAACATTTTTTCACCAAATCTTGATGATACTTGGTGGTAATGATCAGTTCACTAAGCCCACTTTGCTGCCCAATTTTCACTCTTCTAGGTTCAAGCGTTTGTTTCCAGTAACACTTTGAAATTTTAGGTTTCACTCTGTTTTCTGCTATATAGATAGATGTGTTTGAAACTCTAAATCAAACACGGTTTGTGCTAGCTCCGTGAAACTTGACAAAATGAAGTAGTTCTAAGTTCTATCTCTATGGTTTGTTTCCTCTTGAAGTACCCCATGCAGAGACAGCCGAAGAACACTTTCGTTTGAAAGGGGTTGCCAAGCTTCCAAAAAACTTCTCGTTTGCTGAAATCTCAGCAAACATTTTTTCACCAAATCTTGATGATACTTGGTGGTAATGATCAGTTCACTAAGCCCACTTGGCTGCCCAATTTTCACTCTTCTAGGTTCAAGCGTTCGTTTCCAGTAACACTTTGAATTTTTAGGTTTCACTCTGTTTTCTGTTATATAGATAGATGTGCTTGAAACTCTAAATCAAACACGGTTTGTGCTAGCTCCTTGAAACTTGAGCAAATGAAGTAGTTCTAAGTTCTATCTCTATGGTTTGTTTCCTCTTGAAGTACCCCATGCAGAGACTGGCGAAAAACACTTTCATTTGAAAGGGGTTGCCAAGCTTCCAAAAAACTACTAGTTTGCTGAAATCTCAGCAAACATTTTTTCACCAAATCTTGATGATACTTGGTGGTAATGATCAGTTCACTAATCCCACTTGGCTGCCCAAGTTTCACATTTCTAGGTTCAAGCGTTCGTTTCCAGTAACAGTTTGAATTTTTAGGTTTCACTCTGTTTTCTGCTATATATATAGATGTGTTTGAAACTCTAAATCAAACACGGTTTGTGCTAGCTCCGTGAAACTTGACAAAATGAAGTAGTTCTAAGTTCTATCTCTATGGTTTGTTTCCTCTTGAAGTACCCCATGCAGAGACTGGCGAAGAACACTTTCGTTTGAAAGGGGTTGCCAAGCTTCCAAAAAACTACTCGTTTGCTGAAATTTCAGCAAATATTTTTCAAAAATCTTGATGATACTTGGTGGTAATGATCAGGTCACTAAGCCCACTTGGCCGCCCAATTTTCACTCTTCTAGGTTCAAGCGTTCGTTTCCAGTAACAGTTTGAAATTTTAGGTTTCACTCTGTTTTCTGCTATATAGATAGATGTGTTTGAAACTCTAAATCAAACACGGTTTGTGCTAGCTCCGTGAAACTTGACAAAATGAAGTAGTTCTAAGTTCTATCTCTATGGTTTGTTTCCTCTTGAAGTACCCCATGCAGAGACTGGCGAAAAACACTTTCGTTTGAAAAAGGTTGCCAAGCTTCCAAAAAACTACTAGTTTGCTGAAATCTCAGCAAACATTTTTTCACCAAATCTTGATGATACTTGGTGGTAATGATCAGTTCACTAATCCCACTTGGCTGCCCAACATTCACTCTTCTAGGTTCAAGCGTTCGTTTCCAGTAACACTTTGAATTTTTAGGTTTCACTCTGTTTTCTGTTATATAGATAGATGTGTTTGAAACTCTAAATCAAACACGGTTTGTGCTAGCTCCTTGAAACTTGACAAAATGAAGTAGTTCTAAGTTCTATCTCTATGGTTTGTTTCCTCTTGAAGTACCCCATGCAGAGACTGGCGAAAAACACTTTCGTTTGAAAGGGGTTGCCAAGCTTCCAAAAAACTACTAGTTTGCTGAAATCTCAGCAAACATTTTTTCACCAAATCTTGATGATACTTGGTGGTAATGATCAGTTCACTAATCCCACTTGGCTGCCCAACTTTCACTCTTCTAGGTTCAAGCGTTCGTTTCCAGTAACAGTTTGAATTTTTAGGTTTCACTCTGTTTTCTGTTATATAGATAGATGTGTTTGAAACTCTAAATCAAACACGGTTTGTGCTAGCTCCGTGAAACTTTACAAAATGAAGTAGTTCTAAGTTCTATCTCTATGGTTTGTTTCCTCTTGAAGTACCCCATGCAGAGACTGGCGAAGAACACTTTCGTTTGAAAGGGGTTGCCAAGCTTCCAAAAAACTACTCGTTTCCTGAAATCTCAGCAAACATTTTTTCACCAAATCTTGATGATACTTGGTGGTAATGATCAGGTCACTAAGCCCACTTGGCTGCCCAATTTTCACTCTTCTAGGTTCAAGCGTTCGTTTCCAGTAACAGTTTGAAATTTTAGGTTTCACTCTGTTTTCTGCTATATAGATAGATGTGTTTGAAACTCTAAATCAAACACGGTTTGTGCTAGCTCCGTGAAACTTGACAAAATGAAGTAGTTCTAAGGTCTATCTCTATGGTTTGTTTCCTCTTGAAGTACCCCATGCAGAGACTGGCGAAAACACTTTCATTTGAAAGGGGTTGCCAAGCTTCCAAAAAACTACTCGTTTGCTGAAATCTCAGCAAACATTTTTTCACCAAATCTTGATGATACTTGGTGGTAATGATCAGTTCACTAAGCCCACTTGGCTGCCCAATTTTCACTCTTCTAGGTTCAAGCGTTCGTTTCCAGTAACACTTTGAATTTTTAGGTTTCACTCTGTTTTCTGCTATATAGATAGATGTGTTTGAAACTCTAAATCAAACACGGTTTGTGCTAGCTCCTTGAAACTTGACAAAATGAAGTAGTTCTAAGTTCTATCTCTATGGTTTGTTTCCTCTTGAAGTACCCCATGCAGAGACTGGCGAAAAACACTTTCGTTTGAAAGGGGTTGCCAAGCTTCCAAAAAACTACTAGTTTGCTGAAATCTCAGCAAACATTTTTTCACCAAATCTTGATGATACTTGGTGGTAATGATCAGTTCACTAATCCCACTTGGCTGCCCAACTTTCACTCTTCTAGGTTCAAGCGTTCGTTTCCAGTAACAGTTTGAATTTTTAGGTTTCACTCTGTTTTCTGTTATATAGATAGATGTGTTTGAAACTCTAAATCAAACACGGTTTGTGCTAGCTCCGTGAAACTTGACAAAATGAAGTAGTTCTAAGTTCTATCTCTATGGTTTGTTTCCTCTTGAAGTACCCCATGCAGAAACTGGCGAAGAACACTTTCGTTTGAGAGGGGTTGCCAAGCTTCCAAAAAACTACTAGTTTGCTGAAATCTCAGCAAACATTTTTTCACCAAATCTTGATGATACTTGGTGGTAATGATCAGTTCACTAATCCCACTTGGCTGCCCAACTTTCACTCTTCTAGGTTCAAGCGTTCGTTTCCAGTAACAGTTTGAATTTTTAGGTTTCACTATGTTTTCTGCTATATAGATAGATGTCTTTGAAACTCTAAATCAAACACGGCTTGTGCTAGCTCCGTGAAACTTGACAAAATGAAGTAGTTCTAAGTTCTATCTCTATGGTTTGTTTCCTCTTGAAGTACCCCATGCAGAGACTGGCGAAGAACACTTTCGTTTGAAAGAGGTTGCCAAGCTTCCAAAAAACTACTGGTTTGCTGAAATCTCAGCAAACATTTTTTCACCAAATCTTGATGATACTTGGTGGTAATGATCAGTTCACTAAGCCCACTTTGCTGCCCAATTTTCACTCTTCTAGGTTCAAGCGTTTGTTTCCAGTAACACTTTGAAATTTTAGGTTTCACTCTGTTTTCTGCTATATAGATAGATGTGTTTGAAACTCTAAATCAAACACGGTTTGTGCTAGCTCCGTGAAACTTGACAAAATGAAGTAGTTCTAAGTTCTATCTCTATGGTTTGTTTCCTCTTGAAGTACCCCATGCAGAGACAGCCGAAGAACACTTTCGTTTGAAAGGGGTTGCCAAGCTTCCAAAAAACTTCTCGTTTGCTGAAATCTCAGCAAACATTTTTTCACCAAATCTTGATGATACTTGGTGGTAATGATCAGTTCACTAAGCCCACTTGGCTGCCCAATTTTCACTCTTCTAGGTTCAAGCGTTCGTTTCCAGTAACACTTTGAATTTTTAGGTTTCACTCTGTTTTCTGTTATATAGATAGATGTGTTTGAAACTCTAAATCAAACACGGTTTGTGCTAGCTCCTTGAAACTTGACAAAATGAAGTAGTTCTAAGTTCTATCTCTATGGTTTGTTTCCTCTTGAAGTACCCCATGCAGAGACTGGCGAAAAACACTTTCGTTTGAAAGGGGTTGCCAAGCTTCCAAAAAACTACTCGTTTGCTGAAATCTCAGCAAATATTTTTTCACCAAATCTTGATGATACTTGGTGGTAATGATCAGTTCACAAATCCCACTTGGCTGGCCAACTTTCACTCTTCAAGGTTCAAGCGTTCGTTTCCAGTAACAGTTTGAATTTTTAGGTTTCACTCTGTTTTCTGTTATATAGATAGATGTGTTTGAAACTCTAAATCAAACACGGTTTGTGCTAGCTCCTTGAAACTTGACAAAATGAAGTAGTTCTAAGTTCTATCTCTATGGTTTGTTTCCTCTTGAAGTACCCCATGCAGAGACTGGCGAAGAACACTTTCGTTTGAAAGGGGTTGCCAAGCTTCCAAAAAACTACTAGTTTGCTGAAATCTCAGCAAACATTTTTTCACCAAATCTTGATGATACTTGGTGGTAATGATCAGTTCACTAATCCCACTTGGCTGCCCAACTTTCACTCTTCTAGGTTCAAGCGTTCGTTTCCAGTAACAGTTTGAATTTTTAGGTTTCACTCTGTTTTCTGCTATATAGATAGATGTGTTTGAAACTCTAAATCAAACACGGTTTGTGCTAGCTCCTTGAAACTTGACCAAATGAAGTAGTTCTAAGTTCTATCTCTATGGTTTGTTTCCTCTTGAAGTACCCCATGCAGAGACTGGCGAAAAACACTTTCATTTGAAAGGGGTTGCCAAGCTTCCAAAAAACTACTAGTTTGCTGAAATCTCAGCAAACATTTATTCACCAAATCTTGATGATACTTGGTGGTAATGATCAGTTCACTAAGCCAACTTGGCTGCCCAACTTTCACTCTTCTAGGTTCAAGCGTTCGTTTCCAGTAACAGTTTGAATTTTTAGGTTTCACTCTGTTTTCTGTTATATAGATAGATGTGTTTGAATCTCTAAATCAAACACGGTTTGTGCTAGCTCCGTGAAACTTGACAAAATGAAGTACTTCTAAGTTCTATCTCTATGGTTTGTTTCCTCTTGAAGTACCCCATGCAGAGACTGGCGAAGAACACTTTCGTTTGAAAGGGGTTGCCAAGCTACCAAAAAACTACTAGTTTGCTGAAATCTCAGCCAACATTTTTTGACCAAATCTTGATGATACTTGGTGGTAATGATCAGTTCACTAAGCCCACTTGGCTGCCCAATTTTCACTCTTCTAGGTTCAAGCGTTCGTTTCCAGTAACACTTTGAATTTTTAGGTTTCACTCTGTTTTCTGCTATATAGATAGATGTGTTTGAAACTCTAAATCAAACACGGTTTGTGCTAGCTCCTTGAAACTTGAGCAAATGAAGTAGTTCTAAGTTCTATCTCTATGGTTTGTTTCCTCTTGAAGTACCCCATGCAGAGACTGGCGAAAAACACTTTCATTTGAAAGGGGTTGCCAAGCTTCCAAAAAACTACTAGTTTCCTGAAATCTCAGCAAACATTTTTTCACCAAATCTTGATGATACTTGGTGGTAATGATCAGTTCACTAATCCCACTTGGCTGCCCAACTTTCACTCTTCTAGGTTCAAGCGTTCTTTTCCAGTAACAGTTTGAATTTTTAGGTTTCACTCTGTTTTCTGCTATATATATAGATGTGTTTGAAACTCTAAATCAAACACGGTTTGTGCTAGCTCCGTGAAACTTGACAAAATGAAGTAGTTCTAAGTTCTATCTCTATGGTTTGTTTCCTCTTGAAGTACCCCATGCAGAGACTGGCGAAGAACACTTTCGTTTGAAAGGGGTTGCCCAGCTTCCAAAAAACTACTGGTTTGCTGAAATCTCAGCAAACATTTTTTCACCAAATCTTGATGATACTTGGTGGTAATGATCAGGTCACTAAGCCCACTTGGCTGCCCAATTTTCACTCTTCTAGGTTCAAGCGTTCGTTTCCAGTAACAGTTTGAAATTTTAGGTTTCACTCTGTTTTCTGCTATATAGATAGATGTGTTTGAAACTCTAAATCAAACACGGTTTGTGCTAGCTCCGTGAAACTTGACAAAATGAAGTAGTTCTAAGTTCTATCTCTATGGTTTGTTTCCTCTTGAAGTACCCCATGCAGAGACTGGCGAAGAACACTTTCGTTTGAGAGGGGTTGCCAAGCTTCCAAAAAACTACTAGTTTGCTGAAATCTCAGCAAACATTTTTTCACCAAATCTTGATGATACTTGGTGGTAATGATCAGTTCACTAATCCCACTTGGCTGCCCAACTTTCACTCTTCTAGGTTCAAGCGTTCGTTTCCAGTAACAGTTTGAATTTTTAGGTTTCACTCTGTTTTCTGCTATATAGATAGATGTCTTTGAAACTCTAAATCAAACACGGCTTGTGCTAGCTCCGTGAAACTTGACAAAATGAAGTAGTTCTAAGTTCTATCTCTATGGTTTGATTCCTCTTGAAGTACCCCATGCAGAGACTGGCGAAGAACACTTTCGTTTGAAAGAGGTTGCCAAGCTTCCAAAAACCTACTGGTTTGCTGAAATCTCAGCAAACATTTTTTCACCAAATCTTGATGATACTTGGTGGTAATGATCAGTTCACTAAGCCCACTTGGCTGCCCAATTTTCACTCTTCTAGGTTCAAGCGTTTGTTTCCAGTAACACTTTGAAATTTTAGGTTTCACTCTGTTTTCTGCTATATAGATAGATGTGTTTGAAACTCTAAATCAAACACGGTTTGTGCTAGCTCCGTGAAACTTGACAAAATGAAGTAGTTCTAAGTTCTATCTCTATGGTTTGTTTCCTCTTGAAGTACCCCATGCAGAGACAGCCAAAGAACACTTTCGTTTGAAAGGGGTTGCCAAGCTTCCAAAAAACTTCTCGTTTGCTGAAATCTCAGCAAACATTTTTTCACCAAATCTTGATGATACTTGGTGGTAATGATCAGTTCACTAAGCCCACTTGGCTGCCCAATTTTCACTCTTCTAGGTTCAAGCGTTCGTTTCCAGTAACACTTTGAATTTTTAGGTTTCACTCTGTTTTCTGTTATATAGATAGATGTGTTTGAAACTCTAAATCAAACACGGTTTGTGCTAGCTCCTTGACACTTGAGCAAATGAAGTAGTTCTAAGTTCTATCTCTATGGTTTGTTTCCTCTTGAAGTACCCCATGCAGAGACTGGCGAAAAACACTTTCGTTTGAAAGGGGTTGCCAAGCTTCCAAAAAACTACTAGTTTGCTGAAATCTCAGCAAACATTTTTTCACCAAATCTTGATGATACTTGGTGGTAATGATCAGTTCACAAATCCCACTTGGCTGGCCAACTTTCACTCTTCAAGGTTCAAGCGTTCGTTTCCAGTAACAGTTTGAATTTTTAGGTTTCACTCTGTTTTCTGTTATATAGATAGATGTGTTTGAAACTCTAAATCAAACACGGATTGTGCTAGCTCCGTGAAACTTGACAAAATGAAGTAGTTCTAAGTTCTATCTCTATGGTTTGTTTCCTCTTGAAGTACCCCATGCAGAGACTGGCGAAGAACACTTTCATTTTAAAGGGGTTGCCAAGCTTCCAAAAAACTACTAGTTTGCTGAAATCTCAGCAAACATTTTTTCACCAAATCTTGATGATACTTGGTGGTAATGATCAGTTCACTAATCCCACTTGGCTACCCAACTTTCACTCTTCTAGGTTCAAGCGTTCTTTTCCAGTAACAGTTTGAATTTTTAGGTTTCACTCTGTTTTCTGCTATATAGATAGATGTGTTTGAAACTCTAAATCAAACACGGTTTGTGCTAGCTCCTTGAAACTTGACCAAATGAAGTAGTTCTAAGTTCTATCTCTATGGTTTGTTTCCTCTTGAAGTACCCCATGCAGAGACTGGCGAAAAACACTTTCATTTGAAAGGGGTTGCCAAGCTTCCAAAAAACTACTAGTTTGCTGAAATCTCAGCAAACATTTATTCACCAAATCTTGATGATACTTGGTGGTAATGATCAGTTCACTAAGCCCACTTGGCTGCCCAACTTTCACTCTTCTAGGTTCAAGCGTTCGTTTCCAGTAACAGTTTGAATTTTTAGGTTTCACTCTATTTTCTGTTATATAGATAGATGTGTTTGAATCTCTAAATCGAACACGGTTTGTGCTAGCTCCGTGAAACTTGACAAAATGAATAGTTCTAAGTTCTATCTCTATGGTTTGTTTCCTCTTGAAGTACCCCCATGCAGAGACTGGCGAAGAACACTTTCGTTTGAAAGGGGTTGCCAAGCTACCAAAAAACTACTAGTTTGCTGAAATCTCAGCAAACATTTTTTCACCAAATCTTGATGATACTTGGTGGTAATGATCAGTTCACTAAGCCCACTTGGCTGCCCAATTTTCACTCTTCTAGGTTCAAGCGTTCGTTTCCAGTAACACTTTGAATTTTTAGGTTACACTCTGTTTTCTGCTATATAGATAGATGTGTTTGAAACTCTAAATCAAACACGGTTTGTGCTAGCTCCGTGAAACTTGACAAAATGAAGTAGTTCTCAGTTCTAATTCTATGGTTTGTTTCCTCTTGAAGTACCCCATGCAGAGACTGGCGAAGAACACTTTCGTTTGAAAGGGGTTGCCAAGCTTCCAAAAAACTACTAGTTTGCTGAAATCTCAGCAAACATTTTTTCACCAAATCTTGATGATACTTGGTGGTAATGATCAGTTCACTAAGCCCACTTGGCTGCCCAATTTTCACTCTTCTAGGTTCAAGCGTTCGTTTCCAGTAACACTTTGAAATTTTAGGTTTCACTCTGTTTTCTGCTATATAGATAGATGTGTTTGAAACTCTAAATCAAACACGGTTTGTGCTAGCTCCGTGAAACTTGACAAAATGAAGTAGTTCTAAGTTCTATCTCTATGGTTTGTTTCCTCTTGAAGTACCCCATGCAGAGACTGGCGAAGAACACTTTCATTTGAAAGGGGTTGCCAAGCTTCCAAGAAACTACTCGTTTGCTGAAATCTCAGCAAACATTTTTTCACCAAATGTTGATGATACTTGGTGGTAATGATCAGTTCACTAAGCCCACTTGGCTGCCCAATTTTCACTCTTCTAGGTTCAAGCGTTCGTTTCCAGTAACACTTTGAAATTTTAGGTTTCACTCTGTTTTCTGCTATATAGATAGATGTGTTTGAAACTCTAAATCAAACACGGTTTGTGCTAGCTCCGTGAAACTTGATAAAATGAAGTAGTTCTAAGTTCTATCTCTATGGTTTGTTTCCTCTTGAAGTACCCCATGCAGAGACTGGCGAAGAACACTTTCGTTTGAAAGGGGTTGCCAAGCTTCCAAAAAACTACTCGTTTGCTGAAATCTCAGCAAACATTTTTTCACCAAATCTTGATGATACTTGGTGGTAATGATCAGTTCACTAAGCCCACTTGGCTGCCCAATTTTCACTCTTCTAGGTTCAAGCGTTCGTTTCCAGTAACACTTTGAATTTTTAGGTTTCACTCTGTTTTCTGGTATATAGATAGATGTGTTTGAAAGTCTAAATCAAACACGGTTTGTGCTAGCTCCTTGAAACTTGACAAAATGAAGTAGTTCTAAGTTCTATCTCTATGGTTTGTTTCCTCTTGAAGTACCCCATGCAGAGACTGGCGAAAAACACTTTCGTTTGAAAGGGGTTGCCAAGGTTCCAAAATACTACTAGTTTGCTGAAATCTCAGCAAACATTTTTTCACCAAATCTTGATGATACTTGGTGGTAATGATCAGTTCACTAATCCCACTTGGCTGCCCAACTTTCACTCTTCTAGGTTCAAGCGTTCGTTTCCAGTAACACTTTGAATTTTTAGGTTTCACTCTGTTTTCTGTTATATAGATAGATGTGTTTGAAACTCTAAATCAAACACGGTTTGTGCTAGCTCCGTGAAACTTGACAAAATGAAGTAGTTCTAAGTTCTCTCTCTTTGGTTTGTTTCCTCTTGAAGTACCCCATGCAGAGACTGGCGAAGAACACTTTCGTTTGAAAGGGGTTGCCAAGCTTCCAAAAAACTACTCGTTTGCTGAAATCTCAGCAAACATTTTTTCACCAAATCTTGATGATACTTGGTGGTAATGATCAGTTCACTAAGCCCACTTGGCTGCCCAATTTTCACTCTTCTAGGTTCAAGCGTTCGTTTCCAGTAACAGTTTGAAATTTTAGGTTTCACTCTGTTTTCTGCTATATAGATAGATGTGTTTGAAACTCTAAATCAAACACGGTTTATGCTAGCTCCGTGAAACTTGACAAAATGAAGTAGTTCTAAGTTCTATCTTTATGGTTTGTTTCCTCTTGAAGTACCCCATGCAGAGTCTGGCGAAAAACACTTTCATTTGAAAGGGGTTGCCAAGCTTCCAAAAAACTACTAGTTTGCTGAAATCTCAGCAAACATTTTTTCACCAAATCTTGATGATACTTGGTGGTAATGATCAGTTCACTAATCCCACTTGGCTGCCCAACTTTCACTCTTCTATGTTCAAGCGTTCGTTTCCAGGAACAGTTTGAATTTTTAGGTTTCACTCTGTTTTCTGCTATATAGATAGATGTCTTTGAAACTCTAAATCAAACACGGTTTGTGCTAGCTCCGTGAAACTTGACAAAATGAAGTAGTTCTAAGTTCTATCTCTATGGTTTGTTTTCTCTTGAAGTACCCCATGCAGAGACTGGCGAAAAACACTTTCGTTTGAAAGGGGTTGCCAAGCTTCCAAAAAACTACTCGTTTGCTGAAATCTCAGCAAACATTTTTTCACCAAATCTTGATGATACTTGGTGGTAATGATCAGTTCACTAATCCCACTTGGCTGCCCAACTTTCACTCTTCTAGGTTCAAGCGTTCTTTTCCAGTAACAGTTTGAATTTTTAGGTTTCACTCTGTTTTCTGCTATATATATAGATGTGTTTGAAACTCTAAATCAAACACGGTTTGTGCTAGCTCCGTGAAACTTGACAAAATGAAGTAGTTCTAAGTTCTATCTCTATGGTTTGTTTCCTCTTGAAGTACCCCATGCAGAGACTGGCGAAGAACACTTTCGTTTGAAAGGGGTTGCCCAGCTTCCAAAAAACTACTGGTTTGCTGAAATCTCAGCAAACATTTTTTCACCAAATCTTGATGATACTTGGTGGTAATGATCAGGTCACTAAGCCCACTTGGCTGCCCAATTTTCACTCTTCTAGGTTCAAGCGTTCGTTTCCAGTAACAGTTTGAAATTTTAGGTTTCACTCTGTTTTCTGCTATATAGATAGATGTGTTTGAAACTCTAAATCAAACACGGTTTGTGCTAGCTCCGTGAAACTTGACAAAATGAAGTAGTTCTAAGTTCTATCTCTATGGTTTGTTTCCTCTTGAAGTACCCCATGCAGAGACTGGCGAAGAACACTTTCGTTTGAGAGGGGTTGCCAAGCTTCCAAAAAACTACTAGTTTGCTGAAATCTCAGCAAACATTTTTTCACCAAATCTTGATGATACTTGGTGGTAATGATCAGTTCACTAATCCCACTTGGCTGCCCAACTTTCACTCTTCTAGGTTCAAGCGTTCGTTTCCAGTAACAGTTTGAATTTTTAGGTTTCACTCTGTTTTCTGCTATATAGATAGATGTCTTTGAAACTCTAAATCAAACACGGCTTGTGCTAGCTCCGTGAAACTTGACAAAATGAAGTAGTTCTAAGTTCTATCTCTATGGTTTGATTCCTCTTGAAGTACCCCATGCAGAGACTGGCGAAGAACACTTTCGTTTGAAAGAGGTTGCCAAGCTTCCAAAAACCTACTGGTTTGCTGAAATCTCAGCAAACATTTTTTCACCAAATCTTGATGATACTTGGTGGTAATGATCAGTTCACTAAGCCCACTTGGCTGCCCAATTTTCACTCTTCTAGGTTCAAGCGTTTGTTTCCAGTAACACTTTGAAATTTTAGGTTTCACTCTGTTTTCTGCTATATAGATAGATGTGTTTGAAACTCTAAATCAAACACGGTTTGTGCTAGCTCCGTGAAACTTGACAAAATGAAGTAGTTCTAAGTTCTATCTCTATGGTTTGTTTCCTCTTGAAGTACCCCATGCAGAGACAGCCAAAGAACACTTTCGTTTGAAAGGGGTTGCCAAGCTTCCAAAAAACTTCTCGTTTGCTGAAATCTCAGCAAACATTTTTTCACCAAATCTTGATGATACTTGGTGGTAATGATCAGTTCACTAAGCCCACTTGGCTGCCCAATTTTCACTCTTCTAGGTTCAAGCGTTCGTTTCCAGTAACACTTTGAATTTTTAGGTTTCACTCTGTTTTCTGTTATATAGATAGATGTGTTTGAAACTCTAAATCAAACACGGTTTGTGCTAGCTCCTTGACACTTGAGCAAATGAAGTAGTTCTAAGTTCTATCTCTATGGTTTGTTTCCTCTTGAAGTACCCCATGCAGAGACTGGCGAAAAACACTTTCGTTTGAAAGGGGTTGCCAAGCTTCCAAAAAACTACTAGTTTGCTGAAATCTCAGCAAACATTTTTTCACCAAATCTTGATGATACTTGGTGGTAATGATCAGTTCACAAATCCCACTTGGCTGGCCAACTTTCACTCTTCAAGGTTCAAGCGTTCGTTTCCAGTAACAGTTTGAATTTTTAGGTTTCACTCTGTTTTCTGTTATATAGATAGATGTGTTTGAAACTCTAAATCAAACACGGATTGTGCTAGCTCCGTGAAACTTGACAAAATGAAGTAGTTCTAAGTTCTATCTCTATGGTTTGTTTCCTCTTGAAGTACCCCATGCAGAGACTGGCGAAGAACACTTTCATTTTAAAGGGGTTGCCAAGCTTCCAAAAAACTACTAGTTTGCTGAAATCTCAGCAAACATTTTTTCACCAAATCTTGATGATACTTGGTGGTAATGATCAGTTCACTAATCCCACTTGGCTACCCAACTTTCACTCTTCTAGGTTCAAGCGTTCTTTTCCAGTAACAGTTTGAATTTTTAGGTTTCACTCTGTTTTCTGCTATATAGATAGATGTGTTTGAAACTCTAAATCAAACACGGTTTGTGCTAGCTCCTTGAAACTTGACCAAATGAAGTAGTTCTAAGTTCTATCTCTATGGTTTGTTTCCTCTTGAAGTACCCCATGCAGAGACTGGCGAAAAACACTTTCATTTGAAAGGGGTTGCCAAGCTTCCAAAAAACTACTAGTTTGCTGAAATCTCAGCAAACATTTATTCACCAAATCTTGATGATACTTGGTGGTAATGATCAGTTCACTAAGCCCACTTGGCTGCCCAACTTTCACTCTTCTAGGTTCAAGCGTTCGTTTCCAGTAACAGTTTGAATTTTTAGGTTTCACTCTATTTTCTGTTATATAGATAGATGTGTTTGAATCTCTAAATCGAACACGGTTTGTGCTAGCTCCGTGAAACTTGACAAAATGAAGTAGTTCTAAGTTCTATCTCTATGGTTTGTTTCCTCTTGAAGTACCCCATGCAGAGACTGGCGAAGAACACTTTCGTTTGAAAGGGGTTGCCAAGCTACCAAAAAACTACTAGTTTGCTGAAATCTCAGCAAACATTTTTTCACCAAATCTTGATGATACTTGGTGGTAATGATCAGTTCACTAAGCCCACTTGGCTGCCCAATTTTCACTCTTCTAGGTTCAAGCGTTCGTTTCCAGTAACACTTTGAATTTTTAGGTTACACTCTGTTTTCTGCTATATAGATAGATGTGTTTGAAACTCTAAATCAAACACGGTTTGTGCTAGCTCCGTGAAACTTGACAAAATGAAGTAGTTCTCAGTTCTAATTCTATGGTTTGTTTCCTCTTGAAGTACCCCATGCAGAGACTGGCGAAGAACACTTTCGTTTGAAAGGGGTTGCCAAGCTTCCAAAAAACTACTAGTTTGCTGAAATCTCAGCAAACATTTTTTCACCAAATCTTGATGATACTTGGTGGTAATGATCAGTTCACTAAGCCCACTTGGCTGCCCAATTTTCACTCTTCTAGGTTCAAGCGTTCGTTTCCAGTAACACTTTGAAATTTTAGGTTTCACTCTGTTTTCTGCTATATAGATAGATGTGTTTGAAACTCTAAATCAAACACGGTTTGTGCTAGCTCCGTGAAACTTGACAAAATGAAGTAGTTCTAAGTTCTATCTCTATGGTTTGTTTCCTCTTGAAGTACCCCATGCAGAGACTGGCGAAGAACACTTTCATTTGAAAGGGGTTGCCAAGCTTCCAAGAAACTACTCGTTTGCTGAAATCTCAGCAAACATTTTTTCACCAAATGTTGATGATACTTGGTGGTAATGATCAGTTCACTAAGCCCACTTGGCTGCCCAATTTTCACTCTTCTAGGTTCAAGCGTTCGTTTCCAGTAACACTTTGAAATTTTAGGTTTCACTCTGTTTTCTGCTATATAGATAGATGTGTTTGAAACTCTAAATCAAACACGGTTTGTGCTAGCTCCGTGAAACTTGATAAAATGAAGTAGTTCTAAGTTCTATCTCTATGGTTTGTTTCCTCTTGAAGTACCCCATGCAGAGACTGGCGAAGAACACTTTCGTTTGAAAGGGGTTGCCAAGCTTCCAAAAAACTACTCGTTTGCTGAAATCTCAGCAAACATTTTTTCACCAAATCTTGATGATACTTGGTGGTAATGATCAGTTCACTAAGCCCACTTGGCTGCCCAATTTTCACTCTTCTAGGTTCAAGCGTTCGTTTCCAGTAACACTTTGAATTTTTAGGTTTCACTCTGTTTTCTGGTATATAGATAGATGTGTTTGAAAGTCTAAATCAAACACGGTTTGTGCTAGCTCCTTGAAACTTGACAAAATGAAGTAGTTCTAAGTTCTATCTCTATGGTTTGTTTCCTCTTGAAGTACCCCATGCAGAGACTGGCGAAAAACACTTTCGTTTGAAAGGGGTTGCCAAGGTTCCAAAATACTACTAGTTTGCTGAAATCTCAGCAAACATTTTTTCACCAAATCTTGATGATACTTGGTGGTAATGATCAGTTCACTAATCCCACTTGGCTGCCCAACTTTCACTCTTCTAGGTTCAAGCGTTCGTTTCCAGTAACACTTTGAATTTTTAGGTTTCACTCTGTTTTCTGTTATATAGATAGATGTGTTTGAAACTCTAAATCAAACACGGTTTGTGCTAGCTCCGTGAAACTTGACAAAATGAAGTAGTTCTAAGTTCTCTCTCTTTGGTTTGTTTCCTCTTGAAGTACCCCATGCAGAGACTGGCGAAGAACACTTTCGTTTGAAAGGGGTTGCCAAGCTTCCAAAAAACTACTCGTTTGCTGAAATCTCAGCAAACATTTTTTCACCAAATCTTGATGATACTTGGTGGTAATGATCAGTTCACTAAGCCCACTTGGCTGCCCAATTTTCACTCTTCTAGGTTCAAGCGTTCGTTTCCAGTAACAGTTTGAAATTTTAGGTTTCACTCTGTTTTCTGCTATATAGATAGATGTGTTTGAAACTCTAAATCAAACACGGTTTATGCTAGCTCCGTGAAACTTGACAAAATGAAGTAGTTCTAAGTTCTATCTTTATGGTTTGTTTCCTCTTGAAGTACCCCATGCAGAGTCTGGCGAAAAACACTTTCATTTGAAAGGGGTTGCCAAGCTTCCAAAAAACTACTAGTTTGCTGAAATCTCAGCAAACATTTTTTCACCAAATCTTGATGATACTTGGTGGTAATGATCAGTTCACTAATCCCACTTGGCTGCCCAACTTTCACTCTTCTATGTTCAAGCGTTCGTTTCCAGGAACAGTTTGAATTTTTAGGTTTCACTCTGTTTTCTGCTATATAGATAGATGTCTTTGAAACTCTAAATCAAACACGGTTTGTGCTAGCTCCGTGAAACTTGACAAAATGAAGTAGTTCTAAGTTCTATCTCTATGGTTTGTTTTCTCTTGAAGTACCCCATGCAGAGACTGGCGAAAAACACTTTCGTTTGAAAGGGGTTGCCAAGCTTCCAAAAAACTACTCGTTTGCTGAAATCTCAGCAAACATTTTTTCACCAAATCTTGATGATACTTGGTGGTAATGATCAGTTCACTAAGCCCACTTGGCTGCCCAATATTCACTCTTCTAGGTTCAAGCGTTCGTTTCCAGTAACACTTTGAAATTTTAGGTTTCACTCTGTTTTCTGCTATATAGATAGATGTGTTTGAAACTCTAAATCAAACACGGTTTGTGCTAGCTCCGTGAAACTTGACAAAATGAAGTAGTTCTAAGTTCTATCTCTATGGTTTGTTTCCTCTTGAAGTACCCCATGCAGAGACTGGCGAAGAACACTTTCGTTTGAAAGGGGTTGCCAAGCTTCCAAAAAACTTCTCGTTTGCTGAAATCTCAGCAAACATTTTTTCACCAAAACTTGATGATACTTGGTGGTAATGATCAGTTCACAAAGCCCACTTGGCTGCCCAATTTTCACTCTTCTAGGTTCAAGCGTTCGTTTCCAGTAACACTTTGAATTTTTAGGTTTCACTCTGTTTTCTGTTATATAGATAGATGTGTTTGAAACCCTAAATCAAACACGGTTTGTGCTAGCTCCTTGAAACTTGACAAAATGAAGTAGTTCTAAGTTCTATCTCTATGGTTTGTTTCCTCTTGAAGTACCCCATGCAGAGACTGGCGAAAAACACTTTCATTTGAAAGGGGTTGCCAAGCTTCCAAAAAACTACTCGTTTGCTGAAATCTCAGCAAACATTTTTTCACCAAATCTTGATGATACTTCCTGGTAATGATCAGGTCACTAAGCCCACTTGGCTGCCCAATTTTCACTCTTCTAGGTTCAAGCGTTCGTTTCCAGTAACAATTTGAAATTTTAGGTTTCACTCTGTTTTCTGCTATATAGATAGATGTGTTTGAAACTCTAAATCAAACACGGTTTGTGCTAGCTCCGTGAAACTTGACAAAATGAAGTAGTTCTAAGTTCTATCTCTATGGTTTGTTTCCTCTTGAAGTACCCCATGCAGAGACTGGCGAAAAACACTTTCGTTTGAAAGGGGTTGCCAAGCTTCCAAAAAACTACTAGTTTGCTGAAATCTCAGCAAACATTTTTTCACCAAATCTTGATGATACTTGGTGGTAATGATCAGTTCACTAAGCCCACTTGGCTGCCCAATTTTCACTCTTCTAGGTTCAAGCGTTCGTTTCCAGGAACACTTTGAATTTTTAGGTTTCACTCTGTTTTCTGTTATATAGATAGATGTGTTTGAAACTCTAAATCAAACACGGTTTGTGCTAGCTCCTTGAAACTTGACAAAATGAAGTAGTTCTAAGTTCTATATCTATGGTTTGTTTCCTCTTGAAGTACCCCATGCAGAGACTGGCGAAAAACACTTTCGTTTGAAAGGGGTTGCCGAGCTTCCAAAAAACTACTAGTTTGCTGAAATCTCAGCAAACATTTTTTCACCAAATCTTGATGATACTTGGTGGTAATGATCAGTTCACTAATCCCACTTGGCTGCCCAACTTTCACTCTTCTAGGTTCAAGCGTTCGTTTCCAGTAACAGTTTGAATTTTTAGGTTTCACTCTGTTTTCTGTTATAAAGATAGATGTGTTTGAAACTCTAAATCAAACACGGTTTGTGCTAGCTCCGTGAAACTTGACAAAATGAAGTAGTTCTAAGTTCTATCTCTTTGGTTTGTTTCCTCTTGAAGTACCCCATGCAGAGACTGGCGAAGAACACTTTCGTTTGAAAGGGGTTGCCAAGCTTCCAAAAAACTACTCGTTTGCTGAAATCTCAGCAAACATTTTTTCACCAAATCTTGATGATACTTGGTGGTAATGATCAGTTCACTAAGCCCACTTGGCTGCCCAATTTTCACTCTTCTAGGTTCAAGCGTTCGTTTCCAGTAACAGTTTGAAATTTTAGGTTTCACTCTGTTTTCTGCTATATAGATAGATGTGTTTGAAACTCTAAATCAAACACGGTTTGTGCTAGCTCCGTGAAACTTGACAAAATGAAGTAGTTCTAAGTTCTATCTCTATGGTTTGTTTCCTCTTGAAGTACCCCATGCAGAGACTGGCGAAGAACACTTTCGTTTGAAAGGGGTTGCCAAGCTTCCAAAAAAATACTCGTTTGCTGAAATCTCAGCAAACATTTTTTCACCAAATCTTGATGATACTTGGTGGTAATGATCAGGTCACTAAGCCCACTTGGCTGCCCAATTTTCACTCTTCTATTTTCAAGCGTTCGTTTCCAGTAACAGTTTGAAATTTTAGGTTTCACTCTGTTTTCTGCTATATAGATAGATGTGTTTGAAACTCTAAATCAAACACGGTTTGTGCTAGCTCCGTGAAACTTGACAAAATGAAGTAGTTCTAAGTTCTATCTCTATGGTTTTTTTCCTCTTGAAGTACCCCATGCAGACACTGGCGAAAAACACTTTCGTTTGAAAGGGGTTGCCAAGCTTCCAAAAAACTACTAGTTTGCTGAAATCTCAGCAAACATTTTTTCACCAAATCTTGATGATACTTGGTGGTAATGATCAGTTCACTAATCCCACTTGGCTGCCCAACTTTCACTCTTCAAGGTTCAAGCATTCGTTTCCAGTAACAGTTTGAATTTTTAGGTTTCACTCTGTTTTCTGCTATATAGATAGATGTCTTTGAAACTCTAAATCAAACACGGTTTTTGCTAGCTCCTTGAAACTTGACAAAATGAAGTAGTTGTTAGTTCTATCTATATGGTTTTTTTCCTCTTGAAGTACCCCATGCAGAGAGTGGCGAAGAACACTTTCGTTTGAAAGGGGTTGCCAAGCTTCCAAAAAACTACTAGTTTGCTGAAATCTCAGCAAACATTTTTTCACCAAATCTTGATGATACTTGGTGGTAATGATCACTTCACTAATCCCACTTGGCTGCCCAAATTTTATTCTTCTAGGTTGAAGCTTTCGTTTCCAGTGACTGTTTGAATTTTTAGGTTTCACTCTGTTTTCTGCTATATAGATAGATGTGTTTGAAACTCTAAATCAAACATGGTTTGTGCTAGCTCCTTGAAACTTGACCAAATGAAGTAGTTCTAAGTTCTATCTCTATGGTTTGTTTCCTCTTGAAGTACCCCATGCAGAGACTGGCGAAAAACACTTCCGTTTGAAAGGGGTTGCCAAGCTTCCAAAAAACTACTAGTTTGCTGAAATCTCAGCAAACATTTTTTCACCAAATCTTGATGATACTTGGTGGTAATGATCAGTTCACTAATCCCACTTGGCTGTCCAAATTTTATTCTTCTAGGTTGAAGCTTTCATTTCCAGTAACAGTTTGAATTTTTAGGTTTCACTCTGTTTTCTCCTACATAGATAGCTGTGTTTGGAAATCTAAATCAAACACGGTTTGTTCTAGCTCCTTGAAACTTGACCAAATGAAGCAGTTCTAAGTTCTATCTCTATGGTTTTTTTCCTCTTGAAGTACCCCATGCAGAGACTGGCGAAAAACACTTTCGTTTGAAAGGGGTTGCCAAGCTTCCAAAAAACTACTAGTTTGCTGAAATCTCAGCAAACATTTTTTCACCAAATCTTGATGATACTTGGTGGTAATGATCAGTTCACTAAGCCCACTTGGCTGCCCAATTTTTATTCTTCTACGTTGAAGCATTCATTTCCAGTAACAGTTTGAATTTTTAGGTTTCACTCTGTTTTCTCCTACATAGATAGCTGTGTTTGGAATTCTAATTCAAACACGGTTTGTGCTAGCTCCTTGAAACTTGACCAAATGAAGTAGTTCTAAGTTCTATCTCTATGGTTTGTTTCCTCTTGAAGTACCCCATGCAGAGACTGGCGAAAACACTTTCATTTGAAAGGGGTTGCCAAGCTTCCAAAAAACTACTAGTTTGCTGAAATCTCAGCAAACATTTTTTCACCAAATCTTGATGATACTTGGTGGTAATGATCAGTTCACTAAGCCCACTTGGCTGCCCAACTTTCACTCTTCTAGGTTCAAGCGTTCGTTTCCAGTAACACTTTGAATTTTTAGGTTTCACTCTGTTTTCTGTTATATAGATAGATGTGTTTGAAACTCTAAATCAAACACGGTTTGTGCTAGCTCCTTGAAACTTGACAAAATGAAGTAGTTCTAAGATCTATCTAATGGTTTGTTTCCTCTTGAAGTACCCCATGCAGAGACTGTCGAAAAACACTTTCGTTTGAAAGGGGTTGCCAAGCTTCCAAAAAACTACTAGTTTGCTGAAATCTCAGCAAACATTTTTTCACCCAATCTTGATGATACTTGGTGGTAATGATCAGTTCACTAATCCCACTTGGCTGCCCAACTTTCACTCTTCTAGGTTCAAGCGTTCGTTTCCAGTAACAGTTTGAATTTTTAGGTTTCACTCTGTTTTCTGTTATATAGATAGATGTGTTTGAAACTCTAAATCAAACACGGTTTGTGCTAGCTCCTTGAAACTTGACAAAATGAAGTAGTTCTAAGTTCTATCTCTATGGTTTGTTTCCTCTTGAAGTACCCCATGCAGAGACTGGCGAAAAACACTTTCGTTTGAAAGGGTTGCCAAGCTTCCAAAAAACTACTAGTTTGCTGAAATCTCAGCAAACATTTTTTCACCAAATCTTGATGATACTTGGTGGTAATGATCAGTTCACTAAGCCCAATTGGCTGCCCAATTTTCACTCTTCTAGGTTCAAGAGTTCGTTTCCAGTAACACTTTGAAATTTTAGGTTTCACTCTGTTTTCTGCTACGTAGATAGATGTGCTTGAAACTCTGAATCAAACACGGTTTGTGCTAGCTCCGTGAAACTTGACAAAATGAAGTAGTTCTAAGTTCTATCTCTATGGTTTGTTTCCTCTTGAAGTACCCCATGCAGAGACTGGCGAAGAACACTTTCGTTTGAAAGGGGTTGCCAAGCTTCCAAAAAACTACTAGATTGCTGAAATCTCAGCAAACATTTTTTCACCAAAACTTGATGATATTTGGTGGTAATGATCAGTTCACTAAGCCCACTTGGCTGCCCAATTTTCACTCTTCTAGGTTCAAGCGTTCGTTTCCAGTAACACTTTGAATTGTTAGGTTTCACTCTGTTTTCTGTTATATAGATAGATGTGTTTGAAACTCTAAATCAAACACGGTTTGTGCTAGCTCCGTGAAACTTGACAAAATGACGTAGTTCTTAGTTCTATCTCTATGGTTTGTTTCCTCTTGAAGTACCCCATGCAGAGACTGGCGAAGAACACTTTCGTTTGAAAGGGGTTGCCAAGCTTCCAAAAAACTACTAGTTTGCTGAAATCTCAGCAAACATTTTTTCACCAAATCTTGATGATACTTGGTGGTAATGGTCAGTTCACTAAGCCCACTTGGCTGCCCAATTTTCACTCTTCTAGGTTCAAGCGTTCGTTTCCAGTAACACTTTGAATTTTTAGGTTTCACTCTGTTTTCTGCTATATAGATAGATGTGTTTGAAACTCTAAATCAAACACGGTTTGTGCTAGCTCCTTGAAACTTGACCAAATGAAGTAGTTCTAAGTTCTATCTCTATGGTTTGTTTCCTCTTGAAGTACCCCATGCAGAGGCTGGCGAAAAACACTTTCGTTTTAAAGGGGTTGCCAAGCTTCCAAAAAACTACTAGTTTGCTGAAATCTCAGCAAACACTTTTTCACCAAAACTTGATGATACTTGGTGGTAATGATCAGTTCACTAAGCCCACTTGGCTGCCCAATTTTTACTCTTCTAGGTTCAAGCGTTCGTTTCCAGTAACACTTTAAATTTTAGGTTTCACTCTGTTTTCTGCTGTATAGATAGATGTCTTTGAAACTCTAAATCAAACACGGTTTTTGCTAGCTCCTTGAAACTTGACAAAATGATGTAGTTGTTAGTTCTATCTCTATGGTTTTTTTCCTCTTGAAGTACCCCATGCAGAGACTGGCGAAAAACACTTTCGTTTTAAAGGGGTTGCCAAGCTTCCAAAAAACTACTAGTTTGCTGAAATCTCAGCAAATATTTTTTCACCAAATCTTGATGATACTTGGTGGTAATGATCAGTTCACTAAGCCCACTTGGCTGCCCAACTTTCACTCTTCTAGGTTCAAGCGTTCGTTTCCAGTAACAGTTTGAATTTTTAGGTTTCACTCTGTTTTCTGCTATATAGATAGATGTCTCGAAACTCTAAATCAAACACGGTTTGTGCTAGCTCCGTGAAACTTGACAAAATGAAGTAGTTCTAAGTTCTATCTGTATGGTTTGTTTCCTCTTGAAGTACCCCATGCAGAGACTGGCGAAGAACACTTTCGTTTGAAAGGGGTTGCCAAGCTTCCAAAAAAACTTCTCGTTTGCTGAAATCTCAGCAAACATTTTTTCACCAAATCTTGATGATACTTGGTGGTAATGATCAGTTCACTAAGCCCACTTGGCTGCCCAATTTTCACTCTTCTAGGTTCAAGCGTTCGTTTCCAGTAACACTTTGAATTTTTAGGTTTCACTCTGTTTTCTGTTATATAGATAGATGTGTTTGAAACTCTAAATCAAACACGGTTTGTGCTAGCTCCTTGAAACTTGACCAAATGAAGTAGTTCTAAGTTCTATCTCTATGGTTTGTTTTCTCTTGAAGTACCCCATGCAGAGACTGGCGAAAAACACTTCCGTTTGAAAGGGGTTGCCAAGCTTCCAAAAAACTACTCGTTTGCTGAAATCTCAGCAAACATTTTTTCACCAAATCTTGATGATACTTGGTGGTAATGATCAGTTCACTAAGCCCACTTTGCTGCCCAACTTTCACTCTTCTAGGTTCAAGCGTTCGTTTCCAGTAACAGTTTGAATTTTTAGGTTTCACTCTGTTTTCTGCTATATAGATAGATGTCTCGAAACTCTAAATCAAACACGGTTTGTGCTAGCTCCGTGAAACTTGACAAAATGAAGTAGTTCTAAGTTCTATCTCTATGGTTTGTTTCCTCTTGAAGTACCCCATGCAGAGACTGGCGAAGAACACTTTCGTTTGAAAGGGGTTGCCAAGCTTCCAAAAAAACTTCTCGTTTGCTGAAATCTCAGCAAACATTTTTTCACCAAATCTTGATGATACTTGGTGGTAATGATCAGTTCACTAAGCCCACTTGGCTGCCCAACTTTCACTCTTCTAGGTTCAAGCGTTCGTTTCCAGTAACAGTTTGAATTTTTAGGTTTCACTCTGTTTTCTGCTATATAGATAGATGTCTCGAAACTCTAAATCAAACACGGTTTGTGCTAGCTCCGTGAAACTTGACAAAATGAAGTAGTTCTAAGTTCTATCTGTATGGTTTGTTTCCTCTTGAAGTACCCCATGCAGAGACTGGCGAAGAACACTTTCGTTTGAAAGGGGTTGCCAAGCTTCCAAAAAAACTTCTCGTTTGCTGAAATCTCAGCAAACATTTTTTCACCAAATCTTGATGATACTTGGTGGTAATGATCAGTTCACTAAGCCCACTTGGCTGCCCAATTTTCACTCTTCTAGGTTCAAGCGTTCGTTTCCAGTAACACTTTGAATTTTTAGGTTTCACTCTGTTTTCTGTTATATAGATAGATGTGTTTGAAACTCTAAATCAAACACGGTTTGTGCTAGCTCCTTGAAACTTGACCAAATGAAGTAGTTCTAAGTTCTATCTCTATGGTTTGTTTTCTCTTGAAGTACCCCATGCAGAGACTGGCGAAAAACACTTCCGTTTGAAAGGGGTTGCCAAGCTTCCAAAAAACTACTCGTTTGCTGAAATCTCAGCAAACATTTTTTCACCAAATCTTGATGATACTTGGTGGTAATGATCAGTTCACTAAGCCCACTTTGCTGCCCAACTTTCACTCTTCTAGGTTCAAGCGTTCGTTTCCAGTAACAGTTTGAATTTTTAGGTTTCACTCTGTTTTCTGCTATATAGATAGATGTCTCGAAACTCTAAATCAAACACGGTTTGTGCTAGCTCCGTGAAACTTGACAAAATGAAGTAGTTCTAAGTTCTATCTCTATGGTTTGTTTCCTCTTGAAGTACCCCATGCAGAGACTGGCGAAGAACACTTTCGTTTGAAAGGGGTTGCCAAGCTTCCAAAAAAACTTCTCGTTTGCTGAAATCTCAGCAAACATTTTTTCACCAAATCTTGATGATACTTGGTGGTAATGATCAGTTCACTAAGCCCACATGGCTGCCCAATTTTCACTCTTCTAGGTTCAAGCGTTCGTTTCCAGTAACACTTTGAATTTTTAGGTTTCACTCTGTTTTCTGTTATATAGATAGATGTGTTTGAAACTCTAAATCAAACACGGTTTGTGCTAGCTCCTTGAAACTTGACCAAATGAAGTAGTTCTAAGTTCTATCTCTATGGTTTGTTTCCTCTTGAAGTACCCCATGCAGAGACTGGCGAAAAACACTTCCGTTTGAAAGGGGTTGCCAAGCTTCCAAAAAACTACTCGTTTGCTGAAATCTCAGCAAACATTTTTTCACCAAATCTTGATGATACTTGGTGGTAATGATCAGTTCACTAAGCCCACTTGGCTGCCCAACTTTCACTCTTCTAGGGTCAAGTGTTCGTTTCCAGTAACAGTTTGAATTTTTAGGTTTCACTCTGTTTTCTGCTATATAGATAGATGTCTCGAAACTCTAAATCAAACACGGTTTGTGCTAGCTCCGTGAAACTTGACAAAATGAAGTAGTTCTAAGTTCTATCTCTATGGTTTGTTTCCTCTTGAAGTACCCCATGCAGAGACTGGCGAAGAACACTTTCGTTTGAAATTGGTTGCCAAGCTTCCAAAAAAACTTCTCGTTTGCTGAAATCTCAGCAAACATTTTTTCACCAAATCTTGATGATACTTGGTGGTAATGATCAGTTCACTAAGCCCACTTGGCTGCCCAATTTTCACTCTTCTAGGTTCAAGCGTTCGTTTCCAGTAACACTTTGAATTTTTAGGTTTCACTCTGTTTTCTGTTATATAGATAGATGTGTTTGAAACTCTAAATCAAACACGGTTTGTGCTAGCTCCTTGAAACTTGACCAAATGAAGTAGTTCTAAGTTCTATCTCTATGGTTTGTTTCCTCTTGAAGTACCCCATGCAGAGACTGGCGAAAAACACTTCCGTTTGAAAGGGGTTGCCAAGCTTCCAAAAAACTACTCGTTTGCTGAAATCTCAGCAAACATTTTTTCACCAAATCTTGATGATACTTGCTGGTAATGATCAGTTCACTAAGCCCACTTGGCTGCCCAACTTTCACTCTTCTAGGTTCAAGCGTTCGTTTCCAGTAACAGTTTGAATTTTTAGGTTTCACTCTGTTTTCTGCTATATAGATAGATGTCTTTGAAACTCTAAATCAAACACGGTTTGTGCTAGCTCCTTGAAACTTGACAAAATGAAGTAGTTGTAAGTTCTATCTCTATGGTTTGTTTCCTCTTGAAGTACCGCATGCAGAGACTGGCGAAAAACACTTTCGTTTGAAAGGGGTTGCCAAGCTTCCAAAAAACTACTAGTTTGCTGAAATCTCAGCAAACATTTTTTCACCAAATCTTGATGATACTTGGTGGTAATGATCAGTTCACTAAGCCCACTTGGCTGCCCAATTTTTATTCTTCTACGTTGAAGCATTCGTTTCCAGTAACAGTTTGAATTTTTAGGTTTCACTCTGTTTTCTCCTACATAGATAGCTGTGTTTGGAATTCTAAATCAAACACAGTTTGTGCTAGCTCCTTGAAACTTGACCAAATGAAGTAGTTCTAAGTTCTATCTCTATGGTTTGTTTCCTCTTGAAGTACCCCATGCAGAGACTGGGGAAAAACACTTTCATTTGAAAGAAGTTGCCAAGCTTCCAAAAAACTACTAGTTTGCTGAAATCTCAGCAAACATTTTTTCACCAAATCTTGATGATACTTGGTGGTAATGATCAGTTCACTAAGCCCACTTGGCTGCCCAACTTTCACTCTTCTAGGTTCAAGGGTTCGTTTCCAGTAACAGTTTGAATTTTTAGGTTTCACTCTGTTTTCTGCTATATAGATACATGTCTCGAAACTCTAAATCAAACACGGTTTGTGCTAGCTCCGTGAAACTTGACAAAATGAAGTAGTTCTAAGTTCTATCTCTATGGTTTGTTTCCTCTTGAAGTACCCCATGCAGAGACTGGCGAAGAACACTTTCGTTTGAAAGGGGTTGCCAAGCTTCCAAAAAACTACTAGTTTGCTGAAATCTCAGCAAACATTTTTTCACCAAATCTTGATGATATTTGGTGGTAATGATCAGTTCACTAAGCCCACTTGGCTGCCCAATTTTCACTCTTCTAGGTTCAAGCGTTCGTTTCCAGTAACACTTTGAATTGTTAGGTTTCACTCTGTTTTCTGTTATATAGATAGATGTGTTTGAAACTATAAATCAAACACGGTTTGTGCTAGCTCCGTGAAACTTGACAAAATGAAGTAGTTCTAAGTTCTATCTCTATGGTTTGTTTCCTCTTGAAGTACCCCATGCAGAGACTGGCGAAAAACACTTTCGTTTGAAAGGGGTTGCCAAGGTTCCAAAAAACTACTAGTTTGCTGAAATCTCAGCAAACATTTTTTCACCAAATCTTGATCATACTTGGTGGTAATGGTCAGTTCACTAAGCCCACTTGGCTGCCCAATTTTCACTCTTCTAGGTTCAAGCGTTCGTTTCCAGTAACACTTTGAATTTTTAGGTTTCACTCTGTTTTCTGCTATATAGATATATGTGTTTGAAACTCTAAATCAAACACGGTTTGTGCTAGCTCCTTGAAACTTGACCAAATTAAGTAGTTCTAAGTTCTATCTCTATGGTTTGTTTCCTCTTGAAGTACCCCATGCAGAGGCTGGCGAAAAACACTTTCGTTTGAAAGGGGTTGCCAAGCTTCCAAAAAACTACTAGTTTGCTGAAATCTCAGCAAACATTTTTTCACCAAAACTTGATGATACTTGGTGGTAATGATCAGTTCACTAAGCCCACTTGGCTGCCCAATTTTTACTCTTCTAGGTTCAAGCGTTCGTTTCCAGTAACACTTTGAAATTTTAGGTTTCACTCTGTTTTCTGCTATATAGATAGATGTCTTTGAAACAATAAATCAAACACGGTTTGTGCTAGCTCCTTGAAACTTGACAAAATGAAGTAGTTGTAAGTTCTATCTCTATGGTTTGTTTCCTCTTGAAGTACCCCATGCAGAGACTGGCGAAGAACACTTTCGTTTGAAAGGGGTTGCCAAGCTTCCATATAACTTCTCGTTTGCTGAAATCTCAGCAAACATTTTTTCACCAAATCTTGATGATACTTGGTGGTAATGATCAGTTCACTAAGCCCACTTGGCTGCCCAATTTTCACTCTTCTAGGTTCAAGCGTTCGTTTCCCGTAACATTTGAAATTTTAGGTTTCACTCTGTTTTCTGCTATATAGATAGATGTGTTTGAAACTCTAAATCAAACACGATTTGTGCTAGCTCCGTGAAACTTGACAAAATGAAGTAGTTCTAAGTTCTATCTCTATGGTTTGTTTCCTCTTGAAGTACCCCATGCAGAGACTGGCGAAGAACACTTTCATTTGAAAGGGGTTGCCAAGCTTCCAAAAAACTTCTCGTTTGCTGAAATCTCAGCAAACATTTTTTCACCAAATCTTGATGATACTTGGTGGTAATGATCAGTTCACTAAGCCCACTTGGCTGCCCAATTTTCACTCTTCTAGGTTCAAGCGTTCGTTTCCAGTAACACTTTGAATTTTTAGGTTTCACTCTGTTTTCTGTTATATAGATAGATGTGTTTGAAACTCTAAATCAAACACGGTTTGTGCTAGCTCCTTGAAACTTGAAAAAATGAAGTAGTTCTAAGTTCTATCTCTATGGTTTGTTTCCTCTTGCAGTACCCCATGCAGAGTCTGGCGAAAAACACTTTCGTTTGAAAGGGGTTGCCAAGCTTCCAAAAAACTACTAGTTTGCTGAAATCTCAGCAAACATTTTTTCACCAAATCTTGATGATACTTGGTGGTAATGATCAGTTCACTAATCCCACTTGGCTGCCCAACTTTCACTCTTCTAGGTTCAAGCGTTCGTTTCCAGTAACAGTTTGAATTTTTAGGTTTCACTCTGTTTTCTGTTATATAGATAGATGTGTTTGAAACTCTAAATCAAACACGGTTTGTGCTAGCTCCGTGAAACTTGACAAAATGAAGTAGTTCTAATTTCTATCTCTATGGTTTGTTTCCTCTTGAAGTACCCCATGCAGAGACTGGCGAAGAACACTTTCGTTTGAAAGGGGTTGCCAAGCTTCCAAAAAACTACTAGTTTGCTGAAAACTCAGCAAACATTTTTTCACCAAATCTTGATGATACTTGGTGGTAATGATCAGTTCACTAATCCCACTTGGCTGCCCAACTTTCACTCTTCTAGGTTCAAGCGTTCGTTTCCAGTAACAGTTTGAATTTTTAGGTTTCACTCTGTTTTCTGCTATATAGATAGATGTCTTTGAAACTCTAAATCAAACACGGTTTGTGCTAGCTCCGTGAAACTTGACAAAATGAAGTAGTTCTAAGTTCTATCTCTATGGTTTGTTTCCTCTTGAAATACCCCATGCAGAGACTGGCGAAGAACACTTTCGTTTGAAAGGGGTTGCCAAGCTTCCAAAAAACTGCTCGTTTGCTGAAATCTCAGCAAACATTTTTTCACCAAATCTTGATGATACTTGGTGGTAATGATCAGTTCACTAATACCACTTGGCTGCCCAACTTTCACTCTTCTAGGTTCAAGCGTTCGTTTCCAGTAACAGTTTGAAATTTTAGGTTTCACTCTGTTTTCTGCTATATAGATAGATGTGTTTGAAACTCTAAATCAAACACGGTTTGTGCTAGCTCCGTGAAACTTGACAAAATGAAGTAGTTCTAAGTTCTATCTCTATGGTTTGTTTCCTCTTGAAGTACCCCATGCAGAGACTGGCGAAAAACACTTTCGTTTGAAAGGGATTGCCAAGCTTCCAAAAAACTACTCGTTTGCTGAAATCTCAGCAAACATTTTTTCACCAAATCTTGATGATACTTTGTGGTAATGATCAGTTCACTAAGCCCACTTGGCTGCCCAATTTTCACTCTTCTAGGTTCAAGCGTTCGTTTCCAGTAACACTTTGAAATTTTAGGTTTCACTCTGTTTTCTGCTATATAGATAGATGTGTTTGAAACTCTAAATCAAAAACGGTTTGTGCTAGCTCCGTGAAACTTGACAAAATGAAGTAGTTCTAAGTTCTATCTCTATGGTTTGTTTCCTCTTGAAGTACCCCATGCAGAGACTGGCGAAGAACACTTTCGTTTGAAAGGGGTTGCCAAGCTTCCAAAAAACTTCTCGTTTGCTGAAATCTCAGCAAACATTTTTTCACCAAATCTTGATGATACTTGGTGGTAATGATCAGTTCACTAAGCCCACTTGGCTGCCCAATTTTCACTCTTCTAGGTTCAAGCGTTCGTTTCCAGTAACACTTTGAATTTTTAGGTTTCACTCTGTTTTCAGTTATATAGATAGATGTGTTTGAAACTCTAAATCAAACACGGTTTGTGCTAGCTCCTTGAAACTTGACAAAATGAAGTAGTTCTAAGTTCTATCTCTATGGTTTGTTTCCTCTTGAAGTACCCCATGCAGAGACTGGCGAAAAACACTTTCGTTTGAAAGGGGTTGCCGAGCTTCCAAAAAACTACTAGTTTGCTGAAATCTCAGCAAACATTTTTTCACCAAATCTTGATGATACTTGGTGGTAATGATCAGTTCACTAAGCCCACTTGGCTGCCCAAGTTTCACTCTTCTAGGTTCAAGCGTTCGTTTCCAGTAACACTTTGAATTTTTAGGTTTCACTCTGTTTTCTGTTATACAGATAGATGTGTTTGAAACTCTAAATCAAACACGGTTTTTTGCTAGCTCCGTGAAACTTGACCAAATGAAGTAGTTCTAAGTTCTATCTCTATGGTTTGTTTCCTCTTGAAGTACCCCATGCAGAGACTGGCGAAGAACACTTTCGTTTGAAAGGGGTTGCCAAGCTTCCAAAAAACTTCTCGTTTGCTGAAATCTCAGCAAACATTTTTTCACCAAATCTTGATGATACTTGGTGGTAATGATCAGTTCACTAAGCCCACTTGGCTGCCCAATTTTCACTCTTCTAGGTTCAAGCGTTCGTTTCCAGTAACAGTTTGAAATTTTAGGTTTCAATCTGTTTTGTGCTATATAGATAGATGTGTTTGAAACTCTAAATCAAACACGGTTTGTGCTAGCTCCGTGAAACTTGACAAAATGAAGTAGTTCTAAGTTCTATCTCTATGGTTTGTTTCCTCTTGAAGTACCCCATGCAGATACTGGAGAAAAACACTTTCGTTTGAAAGGGGTTGCCAAGCTTCCAAAACACTACTCGTTTGCTGAAATCTCAGCAAACATTTTTTCACCAAATCTTGATGATACTTGGTGGTAATGATCAGTTCACTAATCCCACTTGGCTGCCCAACTTTCACTCTTCTAGGTTCAAGCGTTCGTTTCCAGTAACACTTTGAATTTTTAGGTTTCACTCTGTTTTCTGTTATAGAGATAGATGTGTTTGAAACTCTAAATCAAACACGGTTTGTGCTAGCTCCTTGAAACTTGACAAAATGAAGTAGTTCTAAGTTCTATCTCTATGGTTTGTTTCCTCTTGAAGTACCCCATGCAGAGACTGGCGAAAAACACTTTCGTTTGAAATGGGTTGCCGAGCTTCCAAAAAACTACTAGTTTGCTGAAATCTCAGCAAACATTTTTTCACCAAATCTTGATGATACTTGGTGGTAATGATCAGTTCACTAATCCCACTTGGCTGCCCAACTTTCACTCTTCTAGGTTCAAACGTTCGTTTCCAGTAAGAGTTTGAATTTTTAGGTTTCACTCTGTTTTCTGCTATATAGATAGATGTCTTTGAAACTCTAAATCAAACACGGTTTGTGATAGCTCCGTGAAACTTGCCAAAATGAAGTAGTTCTAAGATCTATCTCTATGGTTTGTTTAGTCTTGAAGTACCCCATGCAGAGACTGGCGAAGAACACTTTCGTTTGAAAGTGGTTGCCAAGCTTCCAAAATCTACTAGTTTGCTGAAATCTCAGCAAACATTTTTTCACCAAATCTTGATGATACTTGGTGGTAATGATCAGTTCACTAATCCCACTTGGCTGCCCAACTTTCACTCTTCTAGGTTCAAGCGTTCGTTTCCAGTAACAGTTTGAATTTTTAGGTTTCACTCTGTTTTCTGCTATATAGATAGATGTGTTTGAAACTCTAAATCAAACACGGTTTGTGCTAGCTCCGTGAAACTTGACAAAATGAAGTAGTTCTAAGTTCTATCTCTATGGTTTGTTTCCTCTTGAAGTACCCCATGCAGAGACTGGCGAAAAACACTTTTGTTTGAAAGGGGTTGCCAAGCTTCCAAAAAACTACTCGTTTGCTGAAATCTCAGCAAACATTTTTTCACCAAATCTTGATGATACTTGGTGGTAATGATCAGTTCACTAATACCACTTGGCTGCCCAACTTTCACTCTTCTAGGTTCAAGCGTTCGTTTCCAGTAACAGTTTGAAATTTTAGGTTTCACTCTGTTTTCTGCTATATAGATAGATATCTTTGAAACTCTAAATCAAACACGGTTTGTGCTAGCTCCGTGAAACTTGACAAAATGAAGTAGTTCTAAGTTCTATCTCTATGGTTTGTTTCCTCTTGAAGTACCCCATGCAGAGACTGGCGAAAAACACTTTCGTTTGAAAGGGGTTGCCAAGCTTCCAAAAAACTAATCGTTTGGTGAAATCTCAGCAAACATTTTTTCACCAAATCTTGAGGATACTTGCTGGTAATGATCAGTTCACTAAGCCCACTTGGCTGCCCAATTTTCATTCTTCTAAGTTCAAGCGTTCGTTTCCAGTAACACTTTGAAATTTTAGGTTTCACTCTGTTTTCTGCTATATAGATAGAGGTGTTTGAAACTCTAAATCAAACACGGTTTGTGCTAGCTCCGTGAAACTTGACAAAATGAAGTAGTTCTAAGTTCTATCTCTATGGTTTGTTTCCTCTTGAAGTACCCCATGCAGAGACTGGCGAAGAACACTTTCGTTTGAAAGGGGTTGCCAAGCTTCCAAAAAACTTCTCGTTTGCTGAAATCTCAGCAAACATTTTTTCACCAAATCTTGATGATACTTGGTGGTAATGATCAGTTCACTAAGCCCACTTGGCTGCCCAGCTTTCACTCTTCTAGGTTCAAGCGTTCGTTTCCAGTAACAGTTTGAATTTTTAGGTTTCACTCTGTTTTCTGTTATATAGATAGATGTGTTTGAAACTCTAAATCAAACACGGTTTGTGCTAGCTCTGTGAAACTTGACAAAATGAAGTAGTTCTAAGTTCTATCTCTATGGTTTGTTTCCTCTTGAAGTACCCCATGCAGAGACTGGCGAAAAACACTTTCGTTTGAAAGGGGTTGCCAAGCTTCCAAAAAACTACCAATTTTCTGATATTTCAGCAAACATTTTTTCACCAAATCTTGATGATACTTGGTGGTAATGATCAGTTCACTAAGCCCACTTGGCTGCCCAACTTTCACTCTTCTAGGTTCAAGCGTTCGTTTCCAGTAACAGTTTGAAATTTTAGGTTTCACTCTGTTTTCTGCTATATAGATAGATGTGTTTGAAACTCTAAATCAAACACGGTTTGTGCTAGCTCCGTGAAACTTGACAAAATGAAGTAGTTCTAAGGTCTATCTCTATGGTTTGTTTCCTCTTGAAGTACCCCATGCAGAGACTGGCGAAGAACACTTTCGTTTGAAAGGGGTTGCCAAGCTTCCAAAAAACTTCTCGTTTGCTGAAATCTCAGCAAACATTTTTTCACCAAATCTTGATGATACTTGGTGGTAATGATCAGTTCACTAAGCCCACTTGGCTGCCCAATTTTCACTCTTCTAGGTTCAAGCGTTCGTTTCCAGTAACAGTTTGAAATTTTAGGTTTCACTCTGTTTTCTGCTATATAGATAGATGTGTTTGAAACTCTAAATCAAACACGGTTTGTGCTAGCTCCGTGAAACTTGACAAAATGAAGTAGTTCTAAGTTCTATCTCTATGGTTTGTTTCCTCTTGAAGTACCCCATGCAGAGACTGGCGAAGAACACTTTCGTTTGAAAGGGGTTGCCAAGCTTCCAAAAAACTACTAGTTTGCTGAAATCTCAGCAAACATTTTTTCACCAAATCTTGATGATACTTGGTGGTAATGATCAGTTCACTAAGCCCACTTGGCTGCCCAACTTTCACTCTTCTAGGTTCAAGCATTCGTTTCCAGTAACAGTTTGAAATTTTAGGTTTCACTCTGTTTTCTGCTATATAGATAGATGTGTTTGAAACTCTAAATCAAACACGGTTTGTGCTAGCTCCGTGAAACTTGACAAAATGAAGTAGTTCTAAGTTCTATCTCTATGGTTTGTTTCCTCTTGAAGTACCCCATGCAGAGACTGGCGAAGAACACTTTCTTTTGAAAGGGGTTGCCAAGCTTCCAAAAAACTACTCGTTTGCTGAAATCTCAGCAAACATTTTTTCACCAAATCTTGATGATACTTGGTTGTAATGATCAGTTCACTAAGCCCACTTGGCTGCCCAATTTTCACTCTTCTAGGTTCAAGCGTTCGTTTCCAGTAGCAGTTTGAAATTTTAGGTTTCACTCTGTTTTCTGCTATATAGATAGATGTGTTTGAAACTCTAAATCAAACACGGTTTGTGCTAGCTCCGTGAAACTTGACAAAATGAAGTAGTTCTAAGTTCTATCTCTATGGATTGTTTCCTCTTGAAGTACCCCATGCAGAGACTGGCGAAAAACACTTTCATTTGAAAGGGGTTGCCAAGCTTCCAAAAAACTACTCGTTTGCTGAAATCTCAGCAAACATTTTTTCACCAAATCTTGATGATACTTGGTGGTAATGATCAGTTCACTAATCCCACTTGGCTGCCCAACTTTCACTCTTTTAGGTTCAAGCGTTCGTTTCCAGTAACAGTTTGAATTTTTAGGTTTCACTCTGTTTTCTGCTATATAGATAGATATCTTTGAAACTCTAAATCAAACACGGTTTGTGCTAGCTCCGTGAAACTTGACAAAATGAAGTAGTTCTAAGTTCTATCTCTATGGTTTGTTTCCTCTTGAAGTACCCCATGCAGAGACTGGCGAAAAACACTTTCGTTTGAAAGGGGTTGCCAAGCTTCCAAAAAACTAATCGTTTGGTGAAATCTCAGCAAACATTTTTTCACCAAATCTTGAGGATACTTGCTGGTAATGATCAGTTCACTAAGCCCACTTGGCTGCCCAATTTTCATTCTTCTAAGTTCAAGCGTTCGTTTCCAGTAACACTTTGAAATTTTAGGTTTCACTCTGTTTTCTGCTATATAGATAGAGGTGTTTGAAACTCTAAATCAAACACGGTTTGTGCTAGCTCCGTGAAACTTGACAAAATGAAGTAGTTCTAAGTTCTATCTCTATGGTTTGTTTCCTCTTGAAGTACCCCATGCAGAGACTGGCGAAGAACACTTTCGTTTGAAAGGGGTTGCCAAGCTTCCAAAAAACTTCTCGTTTGCTGAAATCTCAGCAAACATTTTTTCACCAAATCTTGATGATACTTGGTGGTAATGATCAGTTCACTAATCCCACTTGGCTGCCCAACTTTCACTCTTCTAGGTTCAAGCGTTCGTTTCCAGTAACACTTTGAATTTTTAGGTTTCACTCTGTTTTCTGTTATATAGATAGATGTGTTTGAAACTCTAAATCAAACACGGTTTGTGCTAGCTCCTTGAAACTTGACAAAATGAAGTAGTTCTAAGTTCTATCTCTATGGTTTGTTTCCTCTTGAAGTACCCCATGCAGAGACTGGCGAAAAACACTTTCGTTTGAAAGGGGTTGCCAAGCTTCCAAAAACTACCAATTTTCTGAAATCTCAGCAAACATTTTTTCATCAAATCTTGATGATACTTGGTGGTAATGATCAGTTCACTAATCCCACTTGGCTGCCCAAATTTCACTCTTCTAGGTTCAAGCGTTCGTTTCCAGTAACAGTTTGAATTTTTAGGTTTCACTCTGTTTTCTGTTATAAAGATAGATGTGTTTGAAACTCTAAATCAAACACGGTTTGTGCTAGCTCCGTGAAACTTGACTAAATGAAGTAGTTCTAAGTTCTATCTCTATGGTTTGTTTCCTCTTGAAGTACCCCATGCAGAGACTGGCGAAGAAAACTTTCGTTTGAAAGGGGTTGCCAAGCTTCCAAAAAACTACTAGTTTGCTGAAATGTCAGCAAACATTTTTTCACCAAATCTTGATGATACTTGGTGGTAATGATCAGATCACTATCCCACTTGGCTGCCCAACTTTCACTCTTCTAGGTTCAAGCGTTCGTTTCCAGTAACAGTTTGAATTTTTAGGTTTCACTCTGTTTTCTGCTATATAGATAGATGTCTTTGAAACTCTAAATCAAACACGGTTTGTGCTAGCTCCGTGAAACTTGACAAAATGAAGTAGTTCTAAGTTCTATCTCTATGGTTTTTTCCTCTTGAAGTACCCCATGCAGAGACTGGCGAAAAACACTTTTGTTTGAAAGGGGTTGCCAAGCTTCCAAAAAACTACTCGTTTGCTGAAATCTCAGCAAACATTTTTTCACCAAATCTTGATGATACTTGGTGGTAATGATCAGTTCACTAATACCACTTATCTGCCCAACTTTCACTCTTCTAGGTTCATGCGTTCGTTTCCAGTAACAGTTTGAAATTTTAGGTTTCACTCTGTTTTCTGCTATAGAGATAGATGTGTTTGAAACTCTAAATCAAACACGGTTTGTGCTAGCTCCGTGAAACTTGACAAAATGAAGTAGTTCTAAGTTCTATCTCTATGGTTTGTTTCCTCTTGAAGTACCCCATGCAGAGACTGGCGAAAAACACTTTCGTTTGAAAGGGGTTGCCAAGCTTCCAAAAAACTACTCGTTTGCTGAAATCTCAGCAAACATTTTTTCACCAAATCTTGATGATACTTTGTGGTAATGATCAGTTCACTAAGCCCACTTGGCTGCCCAATTTTCACTCTACTAGGTTCAAGCGTTCGTTTCCAGTAACACTTTGAAATTTTAGGTTTCACTCTGTTTTCTGCTATATAGATAGATGTGTTTGAAACTCTAAATCAAACACGGTTGTGCTAGCTCCGTGAAACTTGACAAAATGAAGTAGTTCTAAGTTCTATCTCTATGGTTTGTTTCCTCTTGAAGTACCCCATGCAGAGACTGGCGAAGAACACTTTCGTTTGAAAGGGGTTGCCAAGTTTCCAAAAAACCTCTAGTTTGCTGAAATCTCAGCAAACATTTTTTTCACCAAATCTTTATGATACTTGGTGGTAATGATCAGATC